>NC_089853.1:14858258-15158258 GCF_036373705.1 Amia ocellicauda | reverse complement strand
AGATGGGTGTACCAGGGTCCCACTATTTCTGCCAATTCTGAGCTGATGGCACTGCTGGACATCTTCCGATTGCGGCGGGGAAGCAAGCATGATGTGTCTTTCATCTGCTGCAGTAAGTTTGCTTGGCCGACCACTGCATCTACGGTCCTCGACATTGCCCATTTCTTTGTGCTTCTACAAAGGAGCTTGGACAGCACATCTGGAAACCCCTGTCTGCCATGAAATTTCTGCCTGGGAGAGACCTTGCTGATGCAGTATAACTACCTTGTGTCTTGTTGCTGTGCTCAGTCTTGCCTTGGTGTATGACTTTTGACAGTAAACTGTCTTCAGCAGCCTCACCTTGTTAGCTGAGTTTGGCTGTCCCTCACCAAGTTTTGAAGGCAATGGGTGGTCACACCAGATATGGATTTGATGTAGATTTTTCTTCTGTTCACTCACTTTGCATTTAGTTAATTGATAAATATAATCTATTAACATGTCTATTTTTTGAAAGCATTCCTACTTTACAGCATTTTTTAACACCTTCCTAATACTGTTGCACAGTACTGTATATTTGAGTTATAAAGTTGCTGGCACTACAACAGTATTAATACACTTTAAATGTGTTGTGCCTTGTCCCAAAGAGAATACAGCTCTGGAAAAAAATTAGACCACTGCAAAATGATAAGTTTCACTGGTTTTACTATTTATAGGTATGTGTTCGGGTGAAATTAACATTTTTGTTTTATTGTATAAACTACCGACAACATTTTTCCCAAATTCCAAATAAAAATATGAATGGAATGGAATGGCTGCCATACATGTAGAGATGCTGATGCTGATACTCCGAGGAAGATGATAAAGTCAACACACATAAGCATAATATTGTTCAATGATTGTGGACTATTTATTGACGGGAGCTGCTGTCCATCTTTTCCTTGAATGGTTCTTCCATTAGAGGATAATCCATTTCCTATATATGTACAGTGCATCCAGAAAGTATTCACAGTGCTTCACTTTTTCCACATTTTGTTATGTTACAGCCTTATTCCAAAATGGATTCAATTCATTATTTTCCTCAAAAATCTACAAACAATACCCCATAATGACAACGTGAAAGAAGTTTGATTTAAATCTTTGCAAATGTATTAAAAAAAAACAAAAAAAAAAAAACATAAGTATTCACAGCCTTTGCTCAATACTTTGTTGAAGCACCTTTGGCAGCAATTACAGATTCAAGTGTTTTTGAGTATGATGCTACAAGCTTGGCACACCTATTTTTGGGCAGTTTCTCCCATTCTTCTTTGCAGGACCTCTCAAACTCCATCAGGTTGGATGGGGAGCGTTGGTGCACAGACATTTTCAGATCTCTCCAGAGATGATCAATCGGGTTCAAGTCTGGGCTCCGGCTGGGCCACTCAAGGACATTCACAGAGTTGCCCTGTAGCCACTCCTTTGTTATCTTGGCTGTGTGCTTACGGTCGTTGTCCTGTTGCAAGATGAACCTTCACCCCAGTCTGAGGTCCAGAGCACTCTGGAGCAGGTTTTCATCAAGGATGGCTCTATACATTGCTGCATTCATCTTTCCCTCGATCCTGACTAGTCTCCCAGTTCCTGCCGCTGAAAAACATCGCCACAGCATGATGCTGCCACCACCATGCTTCACTGTATGGATGGTATTGGCCAGGTGATGAGCGGTGCCTGGTTTCCTCCAGACATGAGTTCAATCTTTGTTTCATCAGACCAGAGAATTTTGTTTCTCATGGTCTGAGAGTCCTTCAGGTGCCTTTTGGCAAACTCCAGGCAGGCTGTCATGTGTCTTTTACTGAGGAGAGGTTTCCGTCTGGCCACTCTACCATACAGGCCTGATTGGTGGAGTGCTGCAGAGATGGTTGTTCTTCTGGAAGGTTCTCCTCTCTCCACAGAGACACGCTGGATCTCTGTCAGAGTGACTATTGAGTTCGTGGTCACCTCCCTGACTAAGGCCCTTCTCCCCCGATCGCTCAGTTTGGCCGGGCGGCCAGCTCTAGGAAGAGTCCTGGTGGTTCCAAACTTCTTCCATTTATGGATGATGGAGGCCACTGTGCTCATTGGGACTTTCAATGCTGCAGAAATGTTTCTGTACCCTTCCCCAGATCTGTGCCTCGATACAATCCTGTCTCGGAGGTCTACAGACAATTCCTTAGACTTCATGGCTTGGTTTGTGCTCTGACATGCACTGTTAACTGTGGGACCTTATATAGACAGGTGTGTGCCTTTCCAAATCATGTCCAATCAACTGAATTTACCACAGGTGGACTCCAATCAAGTTGTAGAAACATCTCAAGGATGATCAGTGGAAACAGGTTGCACCTGAGCTCAATTTTGAGTGTCATGGCAAAGGCTGTGAATACTTATGTACATGTGCTTTTTTGTTTTTTATTTTTAATAAATTTGCAAAGATTTCAAACAAACTTCTTTCACATTGTCATTATGGGGTATTGTTTGTAGAATTTTGAGGAAAATAATGAATTTAATCCATTTTGGAATAAGGCTGTAACATAACAAAATGTGGAAAAAGTGAAGCGCTGTGAATAGTTTCCGGATGCACTGTATACATATATAAACAAACACACACACACACACACACAATAAAACACATTTATTTAACCTATAAACCTCTGTAAAGTAGAACAGGGACTTTATAGAAATTATAGATGTAGTTAGTAAATTAAAAGAGAAACAACATTTACATTATTATCAGTTTTTTTTAACTGATTATCATTTCAAAAGAGTAAGAAAATTTACAGAAACATGAACAATTGGGGAGAAAACATAAAAATTAAAAATTAAAAGAAAACAAAATATGAGCCGTGACACTGCATATTCAAATGATCACTTTTATTGCTGTGAAAACCTAATTGTATGTATTTATTTGAAATTATTATATATATATATTTAAATGACACACAAGTGTACCAAGAAAACCCATAGAAAGAAACAATTCATGGAAAACAACAAATGCCGGCTGTTGCATAGCAATTCGAATTATCTGATCCCTCTCCTTGCAGAGGCTTTCCCCCCTTTCGCAGGCAGCGATGTGGGAATTCCCCATCTGGCCTGCAAAACTGTACCGTTTCCTTTCCCATTCTCCTGTCGCTGGGAGAGATATAGTCCCATGACCCCCCAAGGTCACCATCTGCTCACTTACAGTGGCACAATGCCTACTCGGCTCGAGGTAATGCCACTGAAACTTTTCCTCCAATTGAAGGAAAAACCAAAAACAAAAAAATACACACACACACACACACACACACACACACACACACACGCACAGTGCCTTTGCACACAATAAAGGCCTGGGTCCCACTGGGAACTGCAATAGAGATACAACTGAGAGATCCTAAAAGCTTACAGTAGTCTGGGATTTTGTGCCCATAGATGTGCATAGCTTTAGCCAAGGAAAGGGTCAACACCTATAAACAAAACAGTCAATTCCTGTTAAGTGGCTAATGTAGCCTATTAGCGAGCCATTGTGTCAGGCTGTAAGAACCCTCTCCCGCCCCTCTCTTGCTTCCTCCGTCTCTCTCCTGCCCCCCAACTCCCTCCCCTGCCCCTATCTAGCCTTTCTTAATGTTATTCGACACATCTTCTTCATCGTTTCCATTCTTCAATTCCCCAGAGTGCACTCAGACACTGGAGAATGGCTCCCAGATGGGCAGAAAACAAAACACAACCAAAAAAGTAACAAGACACACACACACACACACACACACAAAAACATAATAAGGCAGATTATCCTAATTCCTTCAGTTTGGGTGCTGCTTCTTTTCTTTTTCTCATGTTCTGTCAGACATCAATTTAATCTCTTTATGAATGGAAAAGAAAAGAAAATTAAAGGAAAAAAATGCTGTCTGTCAGGTTTCCAGTCTGGCATCAAACTGAGCTAATGGGAAGTTTGGAATTGTTTGTGATTGTAGAGTAGGCTGGGTCTCTTCGATGATAAATTAAAAAAAAAAAAATGCATCCAAACCCCCCTTCCCACTGTATCCCAACTGTCTTTGTCTTCCCCTTGGTTCAAGCATAGGGATCTAAATAATTATCTGGCAGTCTCTAGTAGAGCAGGATTACAGAGCTAAGTGGCCAACCACTTGAGAGTGTGCTTCTGCATGTTCAACAGGAGACTAAGCATCTCTTTCTTTTAAATCCATGGCTATGAAAAGCTCTGGCAGAGAAAGAGACTGAAAACTGTGACCTGGCACAGACTCACCTACCACCTGTCTCTTGCCAGGCACTCCTCACCCCGTTGTGTCTATTAAAGGCCTACAAGCCACCTGTAGCCTGAAGCTGAGGCTTGGGCCTGAATAATAATGAAGGGGGTAGGAGTCTTTAGAAACCCCCATAGGGTAGTGCATGCAGAAGACTTTTTTTTTTAATTGTCAGACATTCCCAGCTGCACACTTCCCAACGCACGGGCCAAGTAGGAAACAGAATCTACAGAAGGAAAGCCGGAAATTGAGTCTTGCAGTTTCTCTGGAGCTCAACACAGACATAGTGATTGTCGTCATAGCTTAATAAGTTAGCTTAATAACTAATTAAATTAAGTAATTGTGAAATTAATGAGGAACAAAAACAGAAGCCCCTAATTACTACACTTTTTGTGCATCCCTGAACTAGAAGAGTATACTGTACAATTAGTCATAGGTTTTCTTTTGTCTATGGCCTCCTGACCGACAAATGAAAGGTCTTCATTGGCTGTTTGTTTTGTGGCATCTATTTCTTATGGCAACACAAACTGAAGAATGTGATCTTTTTTGAGATGTTAGTACCATTACTTCAAGGTGTCATTTCATCAAATCAAAAAGAGAGACTATTTATAACCGGGCTGGATGTGTGAAATAAGTCAAACTCAGTGTTGTTTATTCATTTTACTTTTATGCTTGCACTTTAAGGCACGCATTGTGTATGTTGTTAAGAAAATGCATAATCCAGCAGACCAAAATGATAAATTGCTTTTGATCTGAATATGAAATCATATCTGTTGGTAACCTTTCCAAAACAGTGTGATATTTTAACCATGATCTATTACCTAAAGCTGAAAATATGACTGGGTCACACAGTATGACTTTGATGACTTCTACAAAGTAGGGAAGAGACAGATTATTCCAGGTTGCATTGTTTAGATTTAGATGAGTACTTCAAGGCTCCAATACACATATGTGGAGTTGGCCCTTGTCCAACCGATGCTGGCTATAAGAAAGTATAGCATAAGTAATTCGTAATTTGTTTATTTTAGCTTTAGCTAATGTGACTTCAAAAGAACCATATACTTAAGAACAATGCTATAAATAACCAGACAGACAAATTCATTAAGGCATCCCTTTATATCCACCATGTGATGATAATATAAGAGGCCTATAAATTAAGAAATGTGCTTATTCGTCAATCAAACTGCCCTGAAACATTATCTCATTAGGCAATGCTTTCAAGGGAGTTAATTTACCAGGATCTGAATGACAGAGGCTCCAGTATAAACAAGTTAACTGTAACTGAAATATAACAGGTACACGTTGAAAGGACTTTTCATAAACACTCGTAAAGTTATGCTTTTTATATTATTTAGGATTAATGAAAAATGAGAAAAAAATAGTCGATAATTGAAATGACACATTCTTCTGAATTATTAACTTTTGTGTTTCTTTATACCCTTAATTTTTCTGCTTACACATCTGATAAGGTCTGAAGCAGTTTTTACAAACCCGTCAGCAGTATGAGAGGAATGTTTAATGGCTTTTTAAAATCAGTTATCGGGTCAAACAGGTATTGGTCCCCTTTCCAATAAGGTGGAATGTCTCTGTTTTCTTTAATTCTGTTTGTATTATTGCTGTTGAGCAATCTTGTTAGTTTTCATCAATCACTAAGAAACACTGCTGTCACCTGAAAAATAACACCATTGCCACTGTACACAAAATCCCTTATGCATTGCTATCTGTGTAACAGCAGTTAGTCAGCAAAGTAGAAACTAAATGTACCCAGTCCTACCCTAGAATTGCTAGGGTCTAGAGCATCAGTTCAGAGATAAATACAAAAAGGGAAAGTCTGTTGGGTCTTGCTGTTGAAAAGAAGCACCAGGGAAGTCTGGTGGACTGAAGCTGAATGAGAGATATATATTTTAAGTAGCTGAAGGGAAGTGAGGTGAGGGGCACTTGATGTTACAGACACAGAGGTGTCCAATGGAGTTAAACAGGTTTGCTAGAGAAGCCTGCATGAGAACTCAAGCCACTGATTTAACTTCCAGCTCAGGTATAAATTGTTTTCCCTGCCAGCAACCCCAACTCCAAAACCCCCCCCAAAGTATGCCAGTTATTTCTACACCTATCAATGGGCCACAGATTGCTGGGCACTGCATGCACCATATATTCTGGACTCCAACTAGACAAGACAAAATCAATTGAGAAATACCTACATGAGCAGATCATAGATTTCTCACTGCATTCCAGATGCCATGAGATTATCAATTCAAAAAACAAAACATAACATTTCTTTAGTACTACTCTGGGTTCACGAAGCTGTTCAGAGACATTTTCAAATCACTTTCAACTTACTTTAAGTGGTAGATGGAAAGAAAACATAAGTCAGCTCTTAGGCCTGGAGCATATTGGCAGAACATAAAAGAGAGACTATTTTACCATCACTACGTGGACTGAGCATGACCTCAGAAGTACAGCATTCCATAATCCATGTTCTCTGTACACTGGCGCAACATTTGATAAAACAAAACAAAAGATCTTCATTGTCAAGAGCCCAGTAGACTGCAGTGTAGCCGGCCGGGACTGCAGCAGAGAGAGTGCAGATCTTTATCAGGGCATCATCTGCATTTGATAAGCGGCCAGTGTTTTTGTCATGGCATCTGCATATGAAGTGGAACAGCACTCTGCCATATTCAAACAAACAGTGCTGTGTACAGAACAGTACCAAGCACAAAAAGGAGCAGACATAAAAAATAAAAAAGGCTGCATTCTTTGTAGCCAGATGTACACACTCATACAGAGAATGTTATTTATACCAGTGGGAAGTGTTGGAAAACTAGACACATCCTCTATATTTGGGGCTGTTCATTAAAAAATACAGAATAAAAATGTATGTCTGTGCCAGTTCGTAATTCCTGATGCACATTTTAAGTATGCAATGACATTTTACAGTATGCTGCACAGCATGATTGAGTCATTTTTGTTATGATCTTATTATCCAGATGCCAATGTTACAGTCATATATTTAGTTTCCATTTCCATTCCTTAAAAAAATATAATTAAGAACAGCAAAGTTCCCCTGTGAGTGTAGATGCCAGGATGTTTGAGAACAGGCACAATGCTGAGATTTACTCATGCATCAGTGTGCTGCATCTGAAAACAAAAGCAAACAAATAATTTTTTATCATGGCATGAATTACTAAAGGGGATTTCACAATAAGAATCTATATTTATATATATATTCCATTTTGAGGAGGGAGTCTTATTTGTAATTAATTAAAACTCAAAGTAGAAGCACTTACTGACGTTAAGGTACATCTGTCATAAAACGATACAGGAAATGTGAGCATAGATTTACTGATACTAACAACTGTCTTGCTGACAGTTGATAAGGGTCAGGGGTGAGGTTATACACTGGTGTTATCAAAAGCATTCATTAGAGTGGCTGTCTAAAATATACAACATATCAACTCAGATATTTACCTGGATAGTTGTCTCTCTTGTTTTCGCTAATCAGTGCTTAACAAAACCCTGTGAAGATATAACTGAGAAATAAAGTAAAATCTAATAAATAAGAATATAAGTTCCAAAGGGGTAAATAACTGCCAAAAAAACTATAAATGAAGGGGGTGAATGTTTTTGACAACGGAATTAAACTGAACTTTTTGGTAATGAAAAAGCCCGTGCTTGGTTGCTTGACAGTGCAGGGGCGAAGGAATTGCTGTTGGCTTGTTATTAATTTAAGACTAATTACCCCCTCAATCCCATCTTGATGGGTTTTAATACTTTGAGTTTTATCCGTGAGCCTGTGCCTTCTCAGTCCCCAGATTTAGGATGCTTGGGATGCCACAGACAACATAATAGACAGCTGCTGTCTATTATTATTATTATTATTATTATTATTATTATTATTATTATTATTATTATTATTATTTCCCATTATCTAGGACAATTTACAGTTTACACCAGGAACATTTTAAAGCATTACAAAAGTGAGTAATACAATCAATACAAAAGAATCTAGTACCTAAAGAGGCGGTGTCAAAAACCAAAACAAAGGCATTCCCGACGCTTCTTTTAGCTATCTATACAAGCCCTGTCAATGAAGTGAGATGTATGCCTATACCTTTGAATGTTCAAAGTCAGGGCTGTTCCAGATCTCTGCAATTCAACTACAGTGTACATGCTGGCATTTAAAGCACGATCAGAAAGATATGTAAAAAAATTTAAAAGACACGACGAGAGGATATCACAGAAATGCCTCCCATAGATCAAAACAATTTCTAGGTTGCACTCCTGCATATCCATGGGGTGTGTGATGCCATCGTCCAAAATACAGAACCGAGTCACAGACTGCTGTAGACGAGTGATTAATGCAATCTTGTGACTGTGTGGCCGTCATTCCTGCCCTTCACATTGCCTCGCAGCCCTGGTGTCTGTAACAGCTTCAACATCCTTGACACAGGGAGCTTGGGCAAAAACATGGAAAGAAAGCAGCAGAAAGTGAAACGTCATAAACAAAAAGAAACAAAACAAAAAACACTGGGCTTATTGTCTGTGGGTCCCTCCAGAAAGACATCTGCTGAGCACCGATAACAGTCAGCACCAACAGAACACATAATGAAACTCTTAACTTAGACGTTATGCGGTGGGTGACATCTCATCACTAACAAAACCCTTATTCCAATTCACACGCCTCATACTAGGCAATTACCATATATTGGGTGGTCCTGAAAGAGTCTCTGGGGTTAATGAGGGTCTGCGTCAGGTGGCCATTCTATTTTGTCCAGGCTTGTACATAGATGACCCTTGGCTTACGAACAGACCATTAAAGTCCATTGTATCACTCGCCTTAGTTGCTACTGTCCATTGCACTATTCATCTTCAATGTAACTCCCTCCTTCTGCACATTGGCCTTGTTGCACTCTCCTACTCTTAATGTTAAGTATCTCTGGTTAAGGGGGTTAAGGGGACATCTGTACAAACCAAAAGCTCATACCACACTCCCAGCCCAACCTGTATCTCTATTTAAAACAAGCAGGAAACCCGGGTGCACAGAATGACAACCATGGGAAAACGCATCAGAGGAAGATAAGGGGTTAAAGGCCTAGATGTATAATAATCTGTTTTCAATTATAGCAAGACACTCTCTGCTCCTACGTTATGATTATTCAGCTTTCTTCTAATGCAGTAACATTAAGAATCCAACCAAAGTAGTTTGGCAATACAAAGAACAAGAAGAGCAATAAGTAGCTTGTTTGTATTGGACTGCTCCAAGCTATTGCTGTTATGAAATACAAAATCTACTCATATTCCCAATTTAAAGCAGAGGAGTGGGGGATACGAATATATACTCTGTATAAAGTACATTTGAAATCTGTCTGGAGGCTTTCAGCTTAACTAATGTAGAGAGATGGTCTTGTATAAACTGCTGGTAAAAGCTCCACAGCCCTATACTTGGCAATATGGTTCTGTAAAATTAGGACATCACAGGTGTTTATAGAAAGTGTAGAATACAAAGCGTATTCAAGTCGCTGCTTAAACGTGCAAAAGGAACTCTACTCTAATGAGCTCTAAAATGGATTTTACAGCTGCTCTCTTAGGTGAATCAGTGTACAGTAAGCCATGGTATTCTCATCAGCATTTATTCAGCAACACTGAATTAGGGAAAACAATGTTTCAAACAGAAGGGGCCGATACTTTTATCAGTGGCCGGACACACAGCTGGCTTTTTAATCTTATATTCTAGTAGCTTAAGCTAAATTATCTTCAAACGCGATTGCCCTACACTGTCCAGACCCTGTTTTAGTCATCATGAAGGAAAACAACAGATACATCACATAAAAGATTCAGATTTATATTGTTGCATTTATTTTCCCAATAACCTCAGAGGTTAAAGAGTTAACTGAACAGTCACTGTTGCTTCACCTTAAGGAAAATTACAGTGTGCAGCACATGCTGGTCATATGAAAAGAAAGCCGCAAGCCTGAACTTGCCCAAAAATACTGAATAACATAGCATGAGTAAATAATATGCATGACAGCGAGAGTGGTGCTACTTTTCGATTCAGGGTTCATCTGAGGTAATGTGCTGCTTTGTTGTGTTTCATTTCGTGTTGCTACACTCTCAGTAAGTCCCTAACTCGGGTGAAGTTTCTAACTAAGTGTGAAGTAGTGAGAGTAGTGTGGGCAGAGGGCGGTGGGCGGGACGGGGCTGGCAGGAGGTGGTGGGGTAGGGGGGTGTTAAACACAACACACTTTCCACAGAGCCTCTATTGAGAAGCTGTCTGTCAAGGCTCTGTTCACTTCCTTTTCGCAAAAGGCCTCCAAGCCCACAAACACTCTCCACACCTGTTCAAATTGACAGGCGCTTTTCCAGCTTACACAGCAACTCAGCTTCTCTGGCGTCGGGAGCAGAAGCAGAAGCTGGAGTTTCTGAACTCTGGCCTAGCTTCGTTACTGCCTTTGACACGACTCCCTGCTATTCTCTCAGAGCGCCATCTCCCTTCTGTCTCTTACCACTGCCCTACCGGTCACATATTGCCATGACAGGACCATAGAACTAGTGTAGATGTTCCTGACCCACCTGTGCTTTTGAAACAGAACATCTCCACAACACATGCTGAGCCTCTCAGGGGATAATCAATCCTAGATCATCAGACCCTTTTTAAAAAAAAAAACATTAATTTACTGTAACGGACAGGGATATAAGGAGTGGAAAGGTGTCTTTTAATTATGATTTTCAATCAGACAAGAAATAATGTGTTGGTCTTGTAAAATAACACAATTAATTCCCTTGAAATCAATTTAAAACCTAGACTAATTTTACTGGCTTGATGTCTCAATATTTTCAATTAAAATTCCCAAAAATAAAGAAAAATAAATGGAGGACTTTGAGACAGGAACATAAGTACCCATTGATACCCTACTTCTTACCTACTCAGTGGTGTTCAAGTTCAGCACATTTCCCTCTGTTTACAACATGTTGTGAGCTGAAGAGATAGTACAGCAAAGAGCTCAAGAAAATAAGGTAAAATACCAAGAGACTGAACTGGTTTTTACAGTTTTCCTATAACATACACTTCAGTACCCACTGAATTCAGTTTTTACCATACCTGTGTCGGGTGTAAAGGGCTGATCCCACAGCTGTCTCTAAGCTGCCCTGTTTACCAGTAGAAAGATGCTAAACCTAACACACAAGGCCACCGGGCAGCTAGAGGACTTTGCTGTTTTATTTTCTTGCTTCCCTCGCAGTAACATGAAATGGGGAGTCACAGGGTAGTTACACAAAAGCTGCGTTTCACCAACTCTAATATCAGACAGTTTTAAGTTTTTATTTATTTTTTTATTTATGGGAAGGTGGAATGGATCCCAGATGGTAACTTTTTTACATCCTCCAACAGCGATGACAAGCCTCCATTATCTTGGCACATGTGCTGCTATTTAACACATGTTCCTAATCCCTCAGAACCCAAAACACACCGGAGCACAACAGGTTAGCCAAGGTAGCAAGAGCAGGAACTGGCGGGTGATCAGAACAAAAAATATAAAACTCTAAGGCCCACCACAACAGCATCCAGAAATCTACATTCTAAAGTCCCTGGACAACAAAAAACAAAACAAAAAAGTCTTGAGTTAAATGTCAAATAATTTTTTATCGGATTTCCATTCTCCTCTTAGAAATCCAAAATGAAGAGACATCTGTTCACTTTGACATTTCCCCGTTTTTTGCTCCAACCTGTCAATGGCTATTTGCTTAACCTTTGTTCTCTAAAAACAGCATATCTCCTATCAATACTACTGATCTGATTGCAAGACCTGCTGAATTCTTAGGTGTATTGAAAGTGTATTGATGCTACTATGCTTAGCTTCCTGTCAAATTCCAAAATAAATCATTGTGTTTTCATGCTTGAAAGCTGACATCGTTAACCTGGGCTGTATTTGTATTGTTTGTAAAAGCTGATTTTATTTGAATCATGACAACACTTAACTGAACTCAACTGCTGTCCTGGAAATGTACTATCCTCTGCAGTTACCTGACTTAGATTAAATCAAAATTTTCATCCACTATTCAAGTGCAAATTCCACAGCTTGCTGCTGAAAAGACCGTGTCTGTTAGTTTGCCATTCGTAATTGGCAGGTGGTTTGAGGTTTTGGTTTAATTCAGTGCTTTGTAAATTAATAATAACAAGAACACAATTCAGCATTGGGCAGACTCATCTGATCCAAAGTCACACATACAGACTAGGAAGTGAACTCATCAATTAGCATGAAAACAATAACACAATATAACAATAATACCACAAAATACCAAAAACATTGTGTACAATGTCATTGTGACAAAACTCCTTTGGATTTCTAAGAGTGTACAAATCCCCTAAAACTGGGAAACACTGGTGTATCAGCCATGTCACTTCAGGTAGTTAGAGCACAAGTATCCCCATCACTGCAGTTCGAACCAAAGGCCTGAAGGCCTTCTCTGTGTAAGATAATTTAGAAATTGACCAGCAGGAAAAAGCAGATGAAAGAAACTAATCATTTAATGGCACCGATATCCAGTTTGGTTCAGTGTTGGAAGAAGTAGATCTATTTTATCCTTTGAAGATCAGGGAGAGTTAAGTGTTGACCTGAGATCTGAAGCATGGTACACCACATTATCTCACAGAGATCAATTTGGAAAGTAGCACAAACCCCTTAAACAAGCACATTCGGTTCAATTCAATTTGGTGGCAGGCAATCACCACCGAGTGCTAGCAAATGTATAAACAAGACATAAAAGCGGTGTAAGCAGCAGAGAGGCTGAGAATGACTGCAAATGGTTGCTTGAGGTAACACTATGAGTCACAGAGAAATGCAAAATCAAAAACTCCACATCACGAGATTATTTCATAGAGATCGTTCCCTTTGAATACAGGATGGATTTCAGAACAAATTCAATCCTAATGCCTGCAACCCCAAATCAGAAAAGAAGCAAAATACTTGTAATGTTCTTGTATTCATTCTATGTCTCGGTGGTAAGACTCTAAGGATCGGTGCAAGTTCTGTTATCAGTGCCATCAAATATGCCAGTCTGAAGCTTAAGATAGATTTCTCAACAGAAACGGTCAACTCTGGGAAAGTAAGATTTGACAGGGTTTGCGCAAACAATAATAATTTGTACATCAGATTTTAAGATGAAAGACTTTCTGATTCTGATGCTTTTGCCTTTGTTTTCCATTATCACAGCAAACATGGTATTTACATCAGCAATTCTTAATTGGGAAGGAAATATACAACATAAACAGAATACACAACATAAACAGTGTAGTCAGAATGTAATTTTGTGTTTCGCCTGTTCAGTCCAGTGCTAGCAAAGATAAGCTCACATTGACGTACAGCATGTGTGATACAGAGGATACCCAGTGAGATTTAAAATGAACAATAATAACAATACCCCCTATAAATAAGCATTTTGTTTTTTATTTAAATTTGTTAAGACTCCGCTCCTCCCTAAACATCCTCGTGTGCAGCTTTCTGCATTTCAAATTCCAGAAAAAGTTTTTTTAATATGCTTGTGATAATTGTTTTATTAACAGCAATTCTTTCTGATGTTCCAACAACTGATGGCAGGAGCTTTGGCTACTCTGTGGTTTATGACCAAGAGTAATCAGTATGTAATCAGAAGCTGATAAGTTTTGACATGCATACAGTTATCCAGAAAAAAAGTTAGTTTGTTTGTTTTAAGTTTTTAACATGAGTAAGGATTAAGCATCAACCTTTACAATGTGGTTCTCACTACACATAAAAGCATAACCCATTACATATTTATAAAAAAAAAAATCACCGTTAATAGAAGATAGCTATGATCCAACATATTTATGAGATCTTCCCTGTTCTCCAGACAAACTCCCAAAGAGAAACAACAACAACCAGTCTTTGAAACATCTCCTTACAATCTCCAGGAAGACATGTAGTGTTCAGGGTACTTGAATATTTGGGACTGGCAGACACTACACAACTACGTCTGAAAAGAAGGTTTCAGCAGAGGCACAGGATGATATGGCACAAACTACAGTCTTGCCAGTAATACAAGGGACACCTACCCAAACCACAGCCAACGGCTCTTAGCACTGTGGTCCTGATAAAATAAACAGGAAAACAATAAGGGTGTTTCTAGGCCCAGATGGAATTATCTCAATGGCCAGACGCGCTTTAAGAGCACAGCACATCAACAGGACTTTCTCTGTCCCCTTCCCTGCGCTGAGGTACACAGAGTTGTGTTTACCTAACTTGTAGTCAACACAGCTGCTGTCTTATCAGTGTGGTGTCCCAGCTGTGCTGGTCTGAGTGGCACTAACACACTGGCTGAACAACCCTGCCTGAGCAAATACAGCAACCATGAGGTGACAGAAAATGAGTACCAGGGCAAAGGTCTCCTGCCTGAGGCGACCAAGGTCAAATAGTTTGCAGCAGCCACCCACCCGCCCTCTGTCTTAACCAGGGACAAGCTATATTGCAACACATCTGCTCCAGCAACTGTTAAGTATCTGTGTAAAATTGCACTGTGCTGGGAATATGTTCGAGGCAGGATGTCAGGAGAGCGGTACGTACACATGATATCTCCACTGCTCCCGAAGTCCAGATGGGCCGTGACGATGCAAACGTCTTGGGGAATGTCAGATCTCAGTGTGGAATTATGTGACTCCTGCCGACATCAAAACAAGAACAAGGAAGAGTGGGGGGGAAATGTAATGCACACATCTGTGCCTCTACCATCACGCACCAACTCCACACTGCTTCTGCTTTTGAAATTTCAGTAACAAGGCCATAAGCAGGCATTTCCTGGGTTCATTCATTCTTTATGAGACAATGAATCTGTATCTGTTTTAAATGGCATAAGAAGATAAGAAAGGCTACCAGCAAGCTATTTGGTCCCTCTTGCTCATTTGGCTTTTAGTCACTATTCAACCCCAGAGTTTCCTCCAGTTGTTTCTTGAAGGATCCCAGAGTCTGCTTCATCAGTATCAGCAGTGGCGTGGCCTGTTCCACACCCCCACAATTATATGTATAAAGACTGTCCTCCTCTTTTCAGCCTTAAACATAGCCCATTTTAATGTCCACTTGATACCTCTGGTTCATTTACATTATGAAACTTCCCAGCGATTCAGTACTATTTGTTCTACTATCAGTGCAGAAATAACAATCATTGTCTGTGTGTGTATATATATATATGATGTGTGCATATTTAAAAAATAATTAAGTGGTAAATCGGTGTTTTGAGCTCCTACAATTAGGCTATACTTTTTTCCTTTTCCTTACAGGTGTGCAAAATGCTTCTTCTTACACTCCATTTTATCAATGGAAAGTAGTAAACAGTGCGTTTCTCTCAGTGAACTCTTTTCTAGAGCTACAGCATTAATATCTTAAAGCCAAAGATAAACTGGACTAGGCAATCACAGAAAGGTACAACAAAGGGTATTTTTTAACAGCAGGTCACCTAAATAAACCACAATGAAAATGTCAAAGGACCCAGAAAAGTGTCTTCAGTTCCCTGCCTGTTTTAGTTAGAAATAGGGACTCTAATCCCCATCTTCAAAACAGTAAAGTGACATCTTTCCCATTTAAATCACATTCTTTTCTTATTTGGAATGACTGTAAACTTAGTGAAGTGATCATTTGTATTTTGTTTTTATTTATTTTTCTAATTATTATTTTAAATCTGACCAACAATCTCAACTCAAAAGTTATAGGATACTGGGGGAAAAAAAATACCACATGAGGCACAGACTGAGAACTCCACACAGAAATAGGAATGTCTAACACAAATATTTAAAAATCAGACAATTGGTAATAGTAGCTGTGATAACAAAAATAATGTATTAGTATGACTACTTCTTACTTTTTTTTTTTAATCTTATTTATTTTGACTTAACGATGCCTCAGATAAATAGACGCTGCATAAAGTGCCAGAACAAGATAAAGAAGTCTTAGAAGGCAGAAGGAAAATCAGTTATGTTTCCATTTCTAGTGCAGACAGATAGAGGGGAAACAGATTTTCTTTGATCATCATGTCATATTAAAAATAAAGCCAAATTAAAATCAGAACCAGAGTAAAACAAAAACAAAAAACACTTGTTCAATGATTTAGGATTTATGTATTTATATTTAAGACATTCATGCAAAATACATTCACCTCTACTCCTCTCTATATTAATAACTTGTTTCAACTGAGGACCTGTATATGTTTAACAGTTATTTCGCAATTGGACTGTTGAGAGGTAGACACACACACACACACACACACACACACACAAATACTCTACATTGCCATCTAGTGAGGAACAAAAATCCACAAGTGTCAACTGGAAAAGTTTATCTAATAATATCTAATAATATTTTTATCTTTTGAAATATATTTAGTGAAAACATCCTCGACCTCAATCTCCCGGTCCTATCCTTCTCTTTCCTGTCCCTATTGTGTTGTTCAACCAAGAACCAAGAAATATCAGCATCTTATCACCTTCCAGCACTTTGTGAAAACTCAGCTTTACTTTACCTGCACTTGCAGCCTCTATAACATATTCACCCATATAAACTTTTTTTAACAGTATAGCAATACTGGACACGAAGAAGAGCAGATAACAAGTACCTTCATTTAAATCTAAATTCCATATGCTGAATTCTGTTTTAGCCTTTGGTAAACTGGAGTTTGGTTAGTAGGAAAAAATGAAACATTTTTCAAATAGAGGACATTTTGTTCCAGTTTCTGTATGAAAACGCTGTTCGTGCTATTTCTAAAGGCAGGCCCAAGTAACAGGTGATTTCATTTAAAATGTTTAACTGCTTCAGATCAGGGTGGGGAATATATAGTGTTGAATTTGTTATGTTCAGAGAGTGATGACTTTAATCATTAAAGACCTCAGGCTGTAGGAAAGCAAGACGACCTTGCAGTTCCTTTAGCGCACCGCTTTTCAAAAGCACATCATTCCAATAAAGTGAATATATGGGCATTACAGCTATACTGGTGAGGTGGAGGAGGGGGTAGAGGTGGCAGTTCCATTTTATCACAAAACAAACACCGCTCACAAGAAAAACCCTGGCCAGATTTATGGATTTACAGCGTTTGTCTAGCAAATCAAATGTCCTGGAATGTCCATTTGCCTGGCGAATTAGGGATAAGGTTGACTGCGTTTTAATCTGTGGCCAGACCCCCAAGTTCTTTGAGTTACTATAAATGGACAAAAAAAAACATGCACGCACACACATAGATGACATCATCTTAATCCCACATTGGTTAGCACAGGTCAGAGGGCACTGAGTCATCTGGATGAGGTCATAGTAGCCACACCCCTTCCTTACTAGTGTGTGGTTTTCTGGTGCTCTTTTAACTGTAGGGAGGGGTGGGGGTGGGGCAAAAAGTGAGGCAAGTTCTGTGTGCCTATTACTCAACGCAGCATGTCTGGGTCAATAAAGCCGGGGGACAGGGCAGGAAATGAATTGGAATGGCTGTCTCTCTGGCACTTGTGCTCTGGAGGAGAAAGACAGATCACCCACGCCAAATCCATTAAATGGGGGCTTCCTAGCAGTGGAAACCAGGTCTATCTGTCCCCGAGATGTGGACTGTGGAAATCAAGGCACAGAGCCAACAGTGAACAATACACCCTAGCAAAGCCATCAGATGATAGCCCGAAAGCCTGTGCGTGCAGGGTGCGCTGAAGGCTTCAATTCCGACACACTAAGCCTACAATTACACAGTTCTCCATTCCGTCATTCAAATAAAACTGAATGCCTGACTAGTGTTTCATGAGCACGGAGTACGATTTGCATAATTTCCTGGCGACCAGTGAAGGAGAAAGTCCGACTACATTTTGGTTGAGATTCAGAGAGGTCATACAATTATACCACTTTTTCGGATCCGATTTAAAGATTACTGCTCCAGATTAAACATTTGCTTGCTGCTTAATGAAGGTTACCATCTTAATGTGAAAGTGCCAAGACCATATTTCTCCCTTCTGATTTTGTCCATTGAAACATATAGGAAAGTGAACTGAGATTGATATCAAAAATGAAACAAATCCTTCTATCTGGACAGGTCAATGCAATGAAGATAGCCCAAAACTAAATAAAACACTGTTTAGTACAGTTGCATCTATCATTACCTGCCAAATTTTTATATGTCATAATGTATAAAAACCAAAAAATATTGAAATGTGTGAAAATATATATATATATATATATATATATATATATATATATATATATGAGCCAGTCAGCATGAACCACAGTTATATAATTGTAATAACGATTCTTCCACTTGCAGGATCTGAACTGCCAAACAAGAACTATATACCACTTTTTCATTTAACACTTTGCCAGGAACTACTCTACCAAACACAGGATTTTCACAGTTCAAATCAAATGACCTTGATTCCTCTACTTGTTTTCACTATCTACAAAAAAATGCACCCATCCTTCTCTGTAAACACCTCTGTTAACAAAAATACAAACAAACAAATCTGCTTTTAGAACCGTCCCTCAAGCTCCACCCAATCGTTTACTCTAACCAGGGCTTGCACCCAATGTGACTTGACTACTTTCAAGCTGATTGGCACTCTCGCACAGATCATCTGTCCTGGAATTAAACAATGATCTCCACATACAGTATAAATACTTTACACACACACAAATATATATATAAAATTGTCTCACTGAGTAAACTAGACAGATTGGGTTACCACAACTGGAAAAACATCCTTCTGTTTACAAGGCCTTTTTTCATTTTTTCAAATCAGGACCATAAAATGCATCACCACACCAGAATCTAGTGTATTATCAGAACAGGTCCTATTTCCATAACAGTCCTAGACAATCGTGATTTTAAACTGAAAACAATTCCTTCCCCTTCCCCCAGTTCTACCATCCCCCCAGCCGAATTTACTCTTGAAAAAAATATAGTGTCAGACAAAGTCCTGAGGAGAAACCTGCAGCTTACGCGATTGGTTGAGTGGCTGCTTGGCAGTACTAGCCTAGTGGGAATACAGAGAGCTGAGTCAGCAGGACTACTCCATTGTTTCTGCAGAAACTTGATCCCTGTGTGTTCGTGAACACTGGAGGCACAAGACAAAAAACTCAACTCCTGGTTGCAAAGAAAAGCCAGAGAGAGAGAGAGGGAGAGTGCAGTGGAGAAAGTTGTGAGAAATCTGCACAAAAAAGGTTTCTAAAAAGTAAACAATAAATCTGTGAGATTAGCAAAATGCTAAGAAAATCTAAATAGGAAATAGAAACAGTCAAGATAGAAAAGTGAGAGAAGAACAAGAGAAGTGAAAAAATAGAATACAATTAAATCATAAAGCACAAGAGAAAGAGAGAGAGAGAGAGAGAGAGAGAGAGAGAGAGAGAGAGAGCATGGAAGCAGAATAAACATGGAGAGACAGTGCTAATTTAATTATATAGTAGATATCCCGTGAAGAAATCAGTAAATGTGTGAAGCCAAGAAACGAAACAAAACAACAACAAAATAATGAACAATTAGCACAATCCTATTAATTTCTCTAATGGGATCCTGCATATTAACAAAATGCAAAAAAGAGGGACAATCTCTTTCCCTTCTGGAGATGCTTCTTTTGAGCAAGGTTTTAATTCCAGAGTTTAAGGAGTTGGGGGGTAGGAAAATACAAAATGGTTTATGGTGTTAACATATTAACAGTTAACTAGAAGAAAAAGTAAAAACTATAGGAACACGAAACACTGAACACAGAAAGAACATGGAGAGATAAAGCATAAAGAAAAGGAAATTCAGACAGAGGTTCACAGATGTGGAAATATGTGGATTTAAATAATATTAGTTACCCACATGATGTCGCCCCTCGACGCATTGTTCATAGCACACACTTCTACAGAGGAACAAAGCACTGGAGAGGGTGGGAATCTTGTTTAATTATACAATAGGCTGAAACAAAGAAACTTTATAATCCATCACTACTCAATGAGCTCTGTCATGTGTGGCGTGGAGGGCCCAGGATGCTAATACACCCCGTTACGCCTACTGTTCACTTCCAGTACAGTCCAGTCATTCATTACTCCTCTCTGCTAGGAGCTGCAGACCATTGAATCAATACAAAATGATTCCTTCAAAAAAATGATTTCCATATTAAAATATGAGTCTTGTACCCATATGTTACATACGTAGTAGGAGTCAGTTAAGACGTCAGTAGGCTTCCTTATTGAAAGTGTATATCACTGGGGCATTGTAGACTTCTAATGGAGAAGGGCTGACAGACAAAGAGAAATAGGAGGACAATTAATTATTCTTGAAAAATTATAGCATTTTGGTGCAATTCAAATGCTACGAAACATTTAATTTACAATAGATGAGATGCAACTACATAATCATTTAGACTATATCTGTGAGACCAGGGATCCTAACTTTCCTCCTGAAAATATATCGTCCCAATTCAAGTATAATTAAAAATGGATATCATTACAAATAAGAGACGTCTTGAGGCAGACCAAAGTCTTTCATAGTGTTTTAATTCTTAAACATGTGGAGATCCAGTAATATGGAATATCTACTAAGGACAGACCATTCCATTAAAAAGCATTCACTCCAAAAACATTTCAACATTTAGGATATCATTTGAAATGTATGTTTTAGTTTTTGTGTGTGTTTATTCTGTTTTCCTGTTAATTGCATTATCTATTTTTAATCTGAAAATGAGTTACAAAGTTACATGTGGAAAAAAAGTTAATTAAAATTGAAATATTTCAATGATAATACCTGAAAAAGACCCATCCTTTGCCAATTATGCCATGGTTAGATTAGCTCATTATCTGAATGCATCTGAATTTTTAAGCGACTGACATTATGAAAGTATGATATGGCTTTGGGTGTCTATAATTTGAACAGTTCCTGAGTATCCTTCTAAACATCACTGAGAGTTAAGTAGCAATGTGTGGTGTCAAAAGTCACAACACACAATGCCACTGATTTAAAAGACAAAGCCACTTTAGGGGATAGTAAAACAAATGAAAAAAAGTACGTTTTCCATTTAAGAAAGATTAATTGGAAAAATCACCTTAAGTGGCCTGTATCTATTCACTCCAAACTGCACCACTTTGCTTTAAGTCGACCCAGTTGTTTTCTAAACAAGATTTATCACTTCATCATGTTTTCTATATCCTCCCCTGCTGTTTAAAAGGAAAACACGCTCTTTAAACAAGACGTATACAATTGGAGTCCTCTCAGTCAGGCGTGTTGTAAATATGTGGACCTCACTGGCTTTTTATTTATTCCTCTTCAATAACACTGTCATTTCTGAAGGTGTATTGAAAGTTATGATTTCTTTCCCTTCCCACAGGTGGATTTTTTTTTTTTAAGTTTAAATTACCCTGTTTACCTTGGACCCTGTTTTAACTACATGTAGTACATTTCAAAACAAACGGGGGCCTTCCCTAGAGCTAAATGCAATTCAAGAATTAATTTGGTAAATTGTATTTTATTTATTTTTCTCGAAAAAGCAGTTTTTCTTTATTATTATTATTAATAATAATACATCCTCTGCAGAAATAATACATTTGTAAAACAAAAACAGGTAAGAAATATATAGAAAATGAATGGGCATTTGTTTACTTATTTATTTTGTTTCTTTATTGTGTGATTTCATTTCAGAACACCCAAACACTGCTTCATCATCCCAGAAAATGTACAGTTACCTCCTTCTTGTTCCTAATCTCAAATGACAGGCAACACGCAATCCCTTTGTGAACCAAGGACATTTTTTAAACACTCTTAATTAGCCAAGATGCTAGCAGACACTAAGCAGCGTCCTATTTTATTTGTTTAAGCCGACAAGAGTCACTGCCTCACATTTAACAGCCCTCCACTGGGAGACAAAAGACGGCAATTGGACGAAGAAAATCAAGGGAAGGGAGTTATTTTTTTATTTTTCTTCTCTTCTCCATTTCTCTTCAAGGGATGTCATAAATCATTAATTAAAACATCCATTCACTTAATCTTAATGAGTCGAAAAATGTCCAATACGAATGAAAGAGGATCCTCTGGGTGAAACATTAATAAACCTAACTGGGGGCTTTAGCAATTTACACACACACAAAAAAAACCCGGACAGAACAAAGGGGGACCAGTGGTAAATACCTCATAGATGAATCAAATGGGCTGTTGAGATTAAATAAGAAGTCAAGATAGCTCTCCCGCCAGGCAATGGTTTATTAGCAACTTCACTACAAAAGCGCCACAGAGGGGGAGGGGGGAGTCCCGCCATGAACCCTTTTAACTTTGCGAAGCTGGGCTTTTCAGTTTCCCTCTTCAGAGAGATGAACGAAACCAAAAAAAAAATTGTCTTGGATGATGCAGGATTGTGGTATTGGGAGACAACAGGTCCCCCTGGTACGGCTTCACCTCAGTTGGTCTCATCCCCCGAGTTTTAAAGACAGATTATCACAAAAAACAGCTTTTTGGGCTTTGTGCCTCTCTCCAGGGCTCTGCTTCACTTTCATCTTGAAAGACAGGGAGGGGGATGGGGGACCCCGGAGCCACAGCCTTTCCCTGACTTCTCTGCTTCAGGATTGCCAGTCTGGATGGAGCCCTCAGAAGGAAGTCTAAGCTTTTTTTTTCTTTTAATTAATACCCTGATATGAAACCTGACATGAAAGCGAGGCCTCTTTCTTTTGAAAGGGGTATTAAATATCCCTATTAATTCCTCCTCAGAAAACTCCCAATCTACTGTACAAAAAGATATTCCCCACTGACTTTAATTCCCAATGAGGGTTAAACACCAGTGTTATTATTTTACTTACCATAAAACGACTTAATCAGTTAGACTACAAATTATGGTCAGAACATTCTCTGTATCCATGTCATATTTGTATATATCAATATTTATAGTTGTAGATGTTTAGGGCGTAGCAGCTGCACACACCCTGTTTTAACTGAATTTAAATTCGTACAGTTTTTTCAGGCAAATCAGTGTTGAACAATCACAGGTAAATCACAGAAAATTAAAAAAATATGTTTTAACTGCTGATTAACAAAGGTGTGAGTATGGTTTACTACAGAAGTGTATATAATAGACTGATACTGTACATAATGTTTATATAATGTCAAGTTAAAACATTTAAAATGTCAAATTGACTATGTAACCAAACAGCTTATTCAACCTAACCTGACAAAATAACAGATCTTGGATAAGCGGACTGTGCCCAGTACACATGATTTTAATAAGGGAATCAAGTTTTCCTTTCTTTTCTTTTCTTTAAATGAAAGTAGCAAACCCAAATCAAGAACAATCACTATGATCGAGTAAGATCAATTGTACGACCCAGTATGTCAGTGATCTCTTCGAGGAAATCTGCTGGTTTAAATAGCACACCCCCTTCTGTGGGTCACTGAAAAGAAACCTTGTGTGATACTGTAGTACGGTACAGGAGGGGGACTGTGTTGGTTATGACAACCTCCCATGCGTGCTGTGCATCAATGTAGGTTGTATAAGTGCTGCAGGACAACATTTTAGCCTCCCATGTGATATCACAAGTGTCTGCGACTGACAATGAAGTGAACAGGAACTCAGACACTTTGAACCCTCCAGACTGGACAGCACAGACCACCGGCACTCCTCCGACAGCTCGAGAGACTGGCCTAGGGTTGAGAAGAGCTCATATCTTATCAAATGGGAAAAACAGTAATCCTGAAATAGGGCATCTGCCTGATAAAGGAGAACCAGTTAACTCTTCTAGACATCTTCCTTTAGTTCTGCTAAACAGCAGTATTAAGTGCCAGTATTGATATATGTAATTAAATTGTCCTTAACGGCTAGGCTATAGAGATAATGGGAAAAAAACCTCCATCTTCTGTGAATGGCAACTAGTCCAGACCCATTCCACTGCTGGTAAATCCAGTTGTATTTTCTTTTTTTTTTTTCTTCTTTTTTTCTTTTTTTTAATACAATAAATGGGAGAGACATTTTTGCTGAATATGAGTCTTTTTGTCAGAGCTCCGGCAGTTTTTAATCTAGTTTCTCTGCGTGTTTGGGTTCATGCTTCATTTAATTTATTAGTTCAGACGCACTGTAACTAAATGCAATTACTGTTAAGGAAGAAAAAAAAAAAAGAAGTAACAAGCAGGATAAAGAGGCTTGTACTTGCAATCCTGGCATGACGCTGAAATCCTTTTAAACACCAAAGCTAACATGGCATATTAGAAAGCCTATTCTTCTGCTTATTGCATAGAACACACACTCTATTAAGTCAAAACTGCCTGCTTTGATGTAATTTTTCTTAATATGGCATGGCCTCAATGGTACCATGATTTAGCCCATTTGCTGCAAAATGGTAACATTTAACTCTTAATACACTACTAAATTAGTTTGTGAATGCAGGTTCCACCTAAGAAAAAACAAAAACAGTTGAACTCTTATAAAGTCATGCAATACTTCGTTAGGGAGTCCTTGAGAAATGTAAAATGTATGTGCAGATTGTTATGAAAACGTGGCTGACAGGTATAGGACATTCGGCTTTCAATCGTGTACATGCCTTACTTACAATCAATATAGTGTCTTTGTAAACCTGCTGGGATGGGCCTTGTAAACAGCACTGTTTGTAGTACCACAAAATTAACTCCCCCTTAGGGCATAGAACAACTGAATACAGATCATAGACAATCTTATTTATTTATTTGTGTTTCTTTCCTTAAGCAGAACCCAATATATAAAAAAACGGCAAATTCACATGAAACCATTTGAGAGGATATTCAATGTGCAAAGATCTGGAGCTCTTGAATTGAGAGGTCCCCAAATGAAAGTGATCAGAGGGAAAAAAAATCCCTAAATAGATAAATAAAAAAATACCCTTTTCATACATTTGGAAAGATGAATGCTGTGAGTAGAACAATTGTATTTATTAATTAACCTGATGTGACACATTGTATTGGTTGGTATTATTTGTTTCTTGAGATTGCTTTTCTCCTACAGTTCAGTTTACACTTAAGTTTACTTATGGTAAATGGATGTGATAATCGAGTAAGACACACAAATATTTAATTTAAAGTAATTTTACCTCATTTCAATTCCTAAAAGGGAAGTTATGACAGGACAAAATACAGTGTATTTCATTTTAAGCTTGTCAGTATGTTAGTTTTTTTTTGTTTTTCATTTTAGTTTTTTACATTATTTGCCTTTACATTTGTAGTTCAAAATATTTAAAATGTATTTTTATTTATATACATATATATATATATATATATATATATATACATATATATACACACATATATTTTTATATATATACATATATATACATACACATATATATATATATACACATATATACATATATACCTATATACCTATATATATATATATATATATATATATATATATACACACACACATACACATATATACAGTGAGGGAAAAAAGTATTTGATCCCCTGCTGATTTTGTATGTTTGCCCACTGACAAAGAAATGATCAGTCTATAATTTTAATGGTAGGTGTATTTTAACAGTGAGAGACAGAATAACAACAAAAAAATCCAGAAAAACGCATTTCAAAAAAGTTATAAATTGATTTGCATGTTAATGAGGGAAATAAGTATTTGACCCCTTCGACTTAGTACTTGGTGGCAAAACCCTTGTTGGCAATCACAGAGGTCAGACGTTTCTTGTAGTTGGCCACCAGGTTTGCACACATCTCAGGAGGGATTTTGTCCCACTCCTCTTTGCAGATCCTCTCCAAGTCATTAAGGTTTCGAGGCTGACATTTGGCAACTCGAACCTTCAGCTCCCTCCACAGCTTTTCTATGGGATTAAGGTCTGGAGACTGGCTAGGCCACTCCAGGACCTTAATGTGCTTCTTCTTCAGCCAGTCCTTTGTTGCCTTGGCTGTGTGTTTTGGGTCATTGTCATGCTGGAATCCCCATCCACGACCCATTTTCAATGCCCTGGCTGAGGGAAGGAAGTTCTCACCCAAGATTTGACGGTACATGGACCCGTCCATCGTCCCTTTGATGCGGTGCAGTTGTCCTGTCCCCTTAGCAGAAAAACACCCCCAAAGCATAATGTTTCCACCTCCATGTTTGACGGTGGGGATGGTGTTCTTGGGGTCATTCCTCCTCCTCCAAACACGGTGAGTTGAGTTGATGCCAAAGAGCTCGATTTTGGTCTCATCTGACCACAACACTTTCACCCAGTTCTCCTCTGAATCATTCAGATGTTCATTGGCAAACTTCAGACGGGCCTGTACATGTGCTTTCTTGAGCAGGGGGACCTTGCGGTCGCTGCAGGATTCCAGTCCATCACGGCGTAGTGTGTTACCAATTGTTTTCTTGGTGACTATGGTCCCAGCTGCCTTGAGATCATTAACAAGATCCTCCCGTGTAGTTCTGGGCTGATTCCTCACCGTTCTCATGATCATTGAAACTCCACGAGGTGAGATCTTGCATGGAGCCCCAGACCGAGGGAGACTGACAGTTATTTTGTGTTTTTTCCATTTGCGAATAATCGCACCAACTGCTGTCACCTTCTCACCAAGCTGCTTGGCGATGGTCTTGTAGCCCATTCCAGCCTTGTGTAGGTCTACAATCTTGTTCCTGACATCCTTGGACAGCTCTTTGGTCTTGGCCATCGTGGAGAGTTTGGAATCTGATTGATTGATTGCTTCTGTGGACAGGTGTCTTTTATACAGGTAACGAGCTGAGATTAGGAGCACTCCCTTTAAGAGAGTGCTCCTAATCTCAGCTCGTTACCTGTATAAAAGACACCTGGGAGCCAGAAATCTTGCTGATTGATAGGGGATCAAATACTTATTTCACTTATTAACATGCAAATCAATGTATAACTTTTTTGAAATGCGTTTTTCTGTTTTTTTTATTGTTATTCTGTCTCTCACTATTAAAATACACCTAACATTAAAATTATAGACTGATCATTTATTTGTCAGTGGGCAAACGTACAAAATCAGCAGGTGATCAAATACTTTTTTCCCTCACTGTATGTATTAACTATATATACATATATATATACACACATGCACAAACACGTCATTTTATTATTATTATTATTATTATTATTAATAATAGTAATAATAATAATAATAATAATATTATTATTATTATTATACTAGGAAACACATTTGGATGCATTAATATCACACTTTTCTGGTAAATCAGTTTTCCTGCAGTTGAGGGATATTTAAAAGCTCAATTAACTTTATTAAGGGTGGGGGGTTGGAGGGGATTTAGGAAAATACTGTGTGATTCACCCAGCAAATGAAGTGTGCCAGTTTTGTGGAGTCATCATGCTGTGTTATTCATTTCCCCATAAAAATCACTAAACAATATAAGTGCCTGATCTGATTTTTTCCAACAACAGCCTAAAGTAAATTAAATTTAGCAACTGTAGGGTGACTTTAGATTTCTCCACTGAGGAAAGACAAATACAAAAAATAATAGAACTGTATAATAATAATAATAATAATAATAATAATACAAATCAGGATGCAATTAAAAATATAAATCATGTGTTTGTATGTAGAATGGTTTTAAACGTCTTGAAATTATGTCCTTTTCTCTAAGGTGTCCAGGTACAAGGTACAGTTACGGACATGTCAAGCATTCAGCAGCAGATAGCTCCATAAGGGGAACAATATTAAGCTAAATAAATGCTGCATTCTCCCTCCAGCAGCTGCCCTAAGTGATATTTAAAACCAAATTATATGATTATTCAATTGGATAACATGATACAAAACATCTGCATGTCATTAGTAATAATATACCAAAGGGTACTGATTAATACATTTTCAGCTTAATATATTACTACGCGTAGTGGCACTTTTAGCAACACAAATCAGTTTACACTATGACTGGGCAGGAGCAATATAATAAATCAGTGAGGACGGCAACTTCATATTTTGGCGTTATCCACAAGTTGACTGTTGAAGGGCAGATCTCTTGAAATGGTATTCCATCTGAAATTCGGTACAGTTTTAAACCCAGCTCTAATCTGGAATAAACCTGGCCTAGACGTGATTTCACATAAAATCCCAAGTGGACCACTGAATACCAAAATAAGGGTAATACAAGCCACTGAATCAAAATCTGAGTTTGGTTCAAAACACAAACTGTTGGGCTGTTCACAGACTGTTTAGCATTAGTTTCGGACTAATGAACCTACAATAACATTAAGTAGTCCAAGACTAGTGCTAATCTGGGTCTGTGAAACCAGCCCAAAGTGTCACTTGCAGTTACCCATAATGTTTATTAGAGACCTAAGCTGGGTGGGCGAGGAGCACATAATTCTTGATTTGCACAGAAATAATGTTGTAAAAACTTGGTGTAAAAAATGGTCAGTAGAGGATTTTTTTTTTAATCCTTGCCACCACGATAATGATATTTTATATTTTTCCATTTATTTTGCTGATGGTATGTATAAGACAAGGGACAACATGTTATTCTCCAAAATACAATTTGTATTGGAGTATATTATATAACCCACTAAAAAGTCTGCAAATGAACTATAGAACAAAAATAATAATTCAATTTGTGTCGCTGTTATTTAGCAACAAACAAGTATACTGGAATTCGGACATCCCATACATAAAGAAAAAGTGGGGTACAATTTTTCGGTGTTTTAGTTATTTGGAGATAGGAAAAAGTAGAGCAGAGCTTGTACTGGAGAAATTTGAAAAGCATGGAAACTCAGGGAAAAGAACAAAAAAATAAAAAATGAATAAACAAATAAATGAAACCAGATAAATACTGTGGCAATCCCCCACTCCTAGGCATCAGTGCCTCTTGTGCAACAACAGTTAAACTCTTAAAGAAATGTCATCTCTTGCCAGCAGCGCAATAATTGTTTCTTACAATAAGAGTGTTGCTAACAAAGCTGCCATTGGAAAACACTCTAACCAGTCTCGGAGCTGTACGCACTTGTCAATCAGCCTATTGTTTACGTTTACTGGGAAGGACACAATAAGCCCTTGTCTCGACAGTAGAATAGCTACCCTCTCTCGTCAGCAATGACCCTGCGGTAGAAGACTGTTTCTCTTCTCGACGTATAAATTAATCTTTTCAGCCAACTGTTTTCTTTGTAAGCTTTGCACACCCACTTGGGCATTTTTCTACAGTAGTACACACGTTAAGAATGCTAGTGTGGGACGCTAAAAGGCACGCACAGGTTTTTTCTTTGTGACCCTCATAACTATCTGTATGGGTCATAATAATTCGTTAAAAGAACCTTTTTGTTATGTCAAGATTGGTCAGGAAAATTAAAACCTTCACAGTTTTGTCTTGCGACCTGCGTTACATGAGAAAATCTTCAGTGAGGTGATGCGATGTGAAGATGGCCGGAGAAACTAAGTCAAGTTCATGCTGTGAAAAATGGTGTAAAGGATTGTTACCCCGGTCTCAAAGGATTCAGAATCCAATATTAAAAATAAAATTATATCAAGACCCGGTGTGTTCTGTGAGCTTATAAACCTATAAGACAGTTTCCCCAGATCCTTAACTTCTACTTGAACTGATATTTTGCCTATATACATCTAATTACACATTTCAAATTGAACTGAAGGTTCCAATTCTTCATTCTTCTGCTGAGCAAGACATCCAAACTAAAGTTTTTGTTCAGCAGACTTTCATTTGCCTTTCACAAGACCTGGAGAAATCTGATCTTTTGTTCCAGACTCCTCACGCAAATTCCATCCACCTCCAGAAGTGGAATCTATTTGCACGAAGAAAGAAAAACAAAATACAGGTGGCCAATTTAGTTTACAGGGGTGAGGAGGGGTGTGGGCGATCAAAATATCTTTGCCTTGGGATAACTGATTTTAGTTTTTTCTTCATTGTTTCCAAGAAGGTTGTATAGCAGATAACATGAACAGCACAACAAACATGGCCTCGGGAGACAGAGTCCACAGGGACAGGTGTGTTGAGTGAGCTCTGTGAAGAGGAACATCTGGATTGTCTTGTGCAGCTATACATTAGCAGTCCCTCTACTGCAGGGCTGCAGGTGTTGATAGTCCTGGCTTTTGCTCTTTTGTATCCAGCATGAACTGATCATCTCAGATACAGGGGACTAACTAATGTTAAGTCTGACTTATTTAATACATATGCAAGTAAGATAAATATTATTATTATTATTATTATTATTATTATTATTATTATTATTATTATTATTATTATTAAATAATACATACATTAATTAAAAAAAGATCAAATCCATCTGTGTAGCCTAAATAATCACTACAGTCACACTCACCAATCAGGGCCTACAACCAACGCCAATCAGGGCCTACTTTGTCAAATGACCCTTGAGCATCAGGTTATTTCTTCTATAAATTTCAGCATTAGATATTTCCTTCTCTCCTCCTCTGTTCCTGACGGACGGTGGTGTTTTCTATGTCTAATTTTACCTGAGCTCCATTCAAGTTCTAGTTTTTCCATTCAACTCATTATTGCCTTCATTGGGCCAGCTTAAGAGCTTCCCCCCTTCTAAAACTGTTGGCAATTTAAAGGCACTTATAAAACCTGCAGGATTATGGCCTTTCAGGAATAAAACTGAGCAACCCTGGATTAATTGATTTCTCATTTCAGATAATTATGACAATATCCTGCAATTGGCATTTTTGTTGATCAAACCACTTATCCAAATCTATAGACGAACAGAGCTGTGCTCTAAACTGACTGGCACTTCAATGTATGTCAGAAATGAAAAGAAAATCTGCAATCTTGGTGCAGAGTGCAGGGCAAAAACTAGTAACCTCTGACTAGGCTTCATGGGGTATAGTAATCATGTTTTATAACACGACCATCTTGTTCTTGTTTAGAAATAGTTATATTAGGATATTTTGGATGTAACCCTAAATAAGGCATTTTGGGGGGCAAAATCTGTGGGTTGTTTTGTTTTTTAACTTCAGTCTAAGCAGTTCTCAGTAACCTTCACTTTCTGGAATTCAAATATGATTTTTTTTTAAATGTAACAGATATTTATATACTTTTATACAGCAGAAACTGTATTTCAATATATCTGGTTTTGATTGCCCGAGCCCCTTCTCAAAATAAGAGATTGGATGTTGAGAATCAATAAGTCATGAAAATGTAGCCTTTAAGCCTGACTTTCGAACAATGTTGAGAGGTTGGCTCATTTACTACACTGAGTAGCTTTTCCTACAGCTGACCATGGTTCAGATTAGGTGTAGGTCATTAATTAAAATGACTCTGGTTGTCTCAGCTTACAAGGTGTTATTTTACTTATTTATTTTCTAAAGGACAAAGTGTTAAACTTGTTTTCTGAAAATATGTATAAAAACCCACAAACCCACCCAGACACGATTTCAGATCTGTATTCTGTATTTTGCAGCCCCCCCCCCCACCCATTAACATATGTTGTAGTGAAATAGATAGTTTACTCAGAAAAAGAAGGAGCATAAAGAACGATGAAACAGTCAATGAAACAAATCCTAGGCCCAGGGACAGCACAGTAAAGTGAAGACACATGGAGCCACCAGAATGAATGAGACTGGTCTTGTCATGCCTTGATAGAAGAATGTTAAGTTCTTAAATATAAAATATAGCAGCTTTTCCTTGAACTAGTGTATTCAATTAAATGTGTTCAGATTTGTGCCACACCATTAAACTCAAGGAAAGAGTGCATTGTTTTTCTAAGAGGAAGTTTTTATATATATGTATATTCATCCAGAATCATAAGTCATCAACTCTAGGGTGACTAAAGGATGCCAGGTCAAGTGTGGGCACTGCAACTGTTAAATTGGCAGCATGCCTTACTGTAGCGAACATCATGTGGCATGAAATCTCAGTGGGAGCAATGCAAAGGATTGTACACTGTGGAGTTGTATCCCTTCCTGTAGGAGTGCCAATTTGAATGACAAAGGGTGACAACAAGACGCTTTGACATTATCTCACACAAAAGTAACACCATCCATATAAGGGCACTCTGTGGCTTTACGCAAAACAAAGTCCTCGAAGACACACACTACTGGGGAACGCCAGAGTATCTGAAGGAAGGTTTTACCAAGCCTTGAGCGATTCTATTCAATGCAAACATACAGCCCTGGCATTATAATTTCACAGAAAATTACACAGAGAGTTTGAACGTGCCCATTATGGAAATTCCTTTGGCAGTACAAAAAAGTGTATAAATATTCAGTGAACAGTGTGGAGTGAGCTACTCCCTAAGAGGCTATCTGCAGAAACACGATTACATTTACATAGAACACAATCCCAGATTTATGCTCTCCCCATCTCAGATATGGTAATTTACTAAGAATTCCAGACAAATCACCCACTTCTGATTAAAATAAATGTAGCTATCTTTTTCCTTCCATGTTTCCTACCGTTTTATGCATTTTCTGACGTACAGAAAATACCAGAATCATACAGTCCAATCTTCTTTAGTAAAGTGAAATTACAGGCTTTATTATAATAAAATGCACTGTTACTGTCGTACTCTAATAGGGAATGTGAAGCTTATGTTGCAGGTTTTTAGCAGTGACCTGATCAAAATTCACAGACGATTCAAAACAGCTAGTAAAATTGTACCCTGACTGAGGCTCTCTCAAGCTCTCTCATCTCCAAGGCCCTTTGCTTTTGGTTTTCTGAAAATAACTTTGAGAAATATATATTAATCTGAAGCTAAAATGGCATACAAACGGAGTGAAGCAAAAATTCTGAATTGTCCTGAAAAAGCTAAACCTGAATATGTATTTGTTTTTCACTTTATTTTGGGCTGACTAATTTATGCAATATATTAAATTTTTAACAACTAATGTAAAATAGGGATACATCTTAATGCCAACATAGTAAAAAGAGAAGGAATAATATGTGTATATACACACTGATCAGCCATAACATTATGACCACCTGCCTAATATCTTGTAGGTCCCACTTTTGCCGTCAAAACAGCCCTGACCCGTCGAGGCATGGACTCCACTAGACCTCTGAAGGTGTGCTGTGGTATCTGGCACCAAGACATTAGCAGCAGATCCTTTAAGTCCTGTAAGTTGCGAGGTGGGGCCTCCATGGATCAGACTTGTTTGTCCAGGACATCCCACAGATGCTCGATTGGATTGAGATCTGGGGAATTTGGAGGCCAAGTCAACACCTTGAACTCGTGATTCATCAGACCAGGCCACCTTCTTCCATTGCTCCGTGGTCCAGTTCTGATGTTCACGTGCCCATTGTAGGTGCTTTCGGCAGTGGACAGAGGTCAGCATGGGCACCCTGACTGGTCTGCGGCTACGCCGCCCCATACGCAACAAACTGCGATGCACTGTGTGTTCTGACACCTTTCTATCAGAACCAGTATTAACTTTTTCAGCAATTTGAGCTACACTAGCTTGTCTGTTGGATCGAACCACACGGGCCAGCCTTCGCTCCCCACATGCATCAATGAGCCTTGGCCGCCCATGACCCTGTCACCGGTTCACTGCTTTTCCTTCCTTGGAACACTTTTGATAGGTACTGACCACTGCAGACCGGGAACACCCCACAAGAGCTGCAGTTTTGGAGATGCTCTGACCCAGTCGTCTAGCCATCACAATTTGGCCCTTGTCAAAGTCGCTCAGATCCTTACGCTTGCCATTTTTCCTGCTTCTAACACATCAACTTTGAGGACAAAATGTTCACTTGCTGCCTAATATATGCCACCCACTGACAGGTGCCATAATAACGAGATTATCAGTGTTATTCACTTCACCTGTCAGTGGTCATAATGTTATGGCTGATCGGTGTATATATATATATATATATATACACTCACCTAAAGGATTATTAGGAACACCTGTTCAATTTCTCATTAATGCAATTATCTAACCAACCAATCACATGGCAGTTGCTTCAATGCATTTAGGGGTGTGGTCCTGGTCAAGACAATCTCCTGAACTCCAAACTGAATGTCTGAATGGGAAAGAAAGGTGATTTAAGCAATTTTGAGCGTGGCATGGTTGTTGGTGCCAGACGGGCCGGTCTGAGTATTTCACAATCTGCTCAGTTACTGGGATTTTCACGCACAACCATTTCTAGGGTTTACAAAGAATGGTGTGAAAAGGGAAAAACATCCAGTATGCGGCAGTCCTGTGGGCGAAAATGCCTTGTTGATGCTAGAGGTCAGAGGAGAATGGGCTGACTTAATCAAGCTGATAGAAGAGCAACTTTGACTGAAATAACCACTCGTTACAACCGAGGTATGCAGCAAAGCATTTGTGAAGCCACAACACGTACAACCTTGAGGCGGATGGGCTACAACAGCAGAAGACCCCACCGGGTACCACTCATCTCCACTACAAATAGGAAAAAGGGGCTACAATTTGCACAAGCTCACCAAAATTGGACAGTTGAAGACTGGAAAAATGTTGCCTGGTCTGATGAGTCTCGATTTCTGTTGAGACATTCAGATGGTAGAGTCAGAATTTGGCGTAAACAGAATGAGAACATGGATCCATTATGCCTTGTTACCACTGTGCAGGCTGGTGGTGGTGGTGTAATGGTGTGGGGGATGTTTTCTTGGCACACTTTAGGCCCCTTAGTGCCAATTGGGCATCGTTTAAATGCCACGGCCTACCTGAGCATTGTTTCTGACCATGTCCATCCCTTTATGACCACCATGTACCCATCCTCTGATGGCTACTTCCAGCAGGATAATGCACCATGTCACAAAGGTCGAATCATTTCAAATTGGTTTCTTGAACATGACAATGAGTTCACTGTACTAAACTGGCCCCCACAGTCTCAATCTCAACCCAATAGAGCATCTTTGGGATGTGGTGGAACGGGAGCTTCGTGCCCTGGATGTGCATCCCACAAATCTCCATCAACTGCAAGATGCTATCCTATCAATATGGGCCAACATTTCTAAAGAATGCTTTCAGCACCTTGTTGAATCAATGCCACGTAGAATTAAGGCAGTTCTGAAGGCGAAAGGGGGTCAAACACAGTATTAGTATGGTGTTCCTAATAATCCTTTAGGTGAGTGTATATATATATCTATCTATCTATATATATATATATATATATATCTGGGGAATTTGAAGCCCAAGTCAACACCTTGAACTCGTGATTCATCAGACCAGGCCACCTTCCTCCATGTTATCGCTGATCTTTGTATATATACACACACACAGTTTTCCGTTTCTTCTGAATGCGTCTGTGAAAATCAGTGTGCAGACGTCTACTCAGAAACCATCACTTCTTCCCAAAGGGGTCGGGGGCTGATATACACTACCGTTCAAAAGTTTGGGGTCACTTAGAAATGTCCTTGTTTTCGAAAGAAAAGCAATTTTTTTGTCCATTAAAATAACATCAAATTGATCAGAAATAGTGTAGACATTGTTAATGTAAATGACTATTGTAGCTGGAAACTGCTGATTTGTAATGGAATATCTACATAGGCATATAGAGACCCATTATCAGCAACCATCAGTCCTGTGTTCCACTGGCACGTTGTGTTTGCTAATCCAAGATTATCATTTTAAAAGGCTAATTGATCATTAGAAAACCCTTTTGCAAATTATGTTAGCACAGCTGAAAACTGTTGTGCTGATTAAAGAAGCAATAAAACTGGCCTTCTTTAGACTTTGTTGAGTATCTGGAGTATCAGCAATTTTGGGTTAGAGTAGAGGCTCAAAATGGCCAGAAACAAATAACTTTTTTTTTTAAACACGTCAGTCTATTCTTGTTCTGAGAAATGAAGGCTATTGCATGCGAGAAATTGCCAAGAAACTGAAGATCTTGTACAACGCTGTGTGCTACTTCTGTCACAGAACAGCGCAAACTGGCTCTAACCAGAATAGAAACAGGCGTGGGAGGCCCCGGTGCACAACTGAGCAAGAGGACAAATACATTACAGTGTCTAGTTTGACAAACAGGCACCTCACAGGTCCTCAACTGGCAGCTTCATTAAATAGTACCGCAAAACACCAGTCTCAACGTCAACAGTGAAGAGGTGACTCCGGGATGCGGGCCTTCTATGCAGAGTTGCAATGAAAAAGCCTCTCAGACTGGCCAATAAAAAGAAAAGATTAAGATGGGCAAAGCAACACAGACATTGGACAGAGGAAGATTGGAAAAAAGTCTTATGGACAGTTTGAGGTGTTTGGATCACAAAGAACATTCATGAGACACAGACCAAATCAAAAGATGCTGGAGGAGTGCTTGATGCCATCTGCCATCTGATCTTGAAGAAGGAAGACTATCACTCCATTTTGCAATGCCATGCCATACCCTGTGGATGGCACTTGATTGGAGCCAGTTTCCTCCTGCAACAGGACAATGACCCAAAGCACAGCTCCAAAATATGCAAGAACTATTTAGGGATGAAGCAGTCAGCTGGTATTCTGTCTATATTGGAGCGGTCAGCACAGTCACCGCATCTCTACCCTATTGAGCTGTTGTGGGAGCAGTTTGACTGTATGGTATGTAAGAAGTGCCCATCAAGCCAATCCAACTTGTGGGAGGTGCTTCAGGAAGCATGGGGTGAAATCTCTTCAGATTACCTCAACAAATTGACAACTAGAATGCCAAAGGTCTGCAAGGCTATAATTGCTGCAAATGGAGGATTCTTTGATTAATGCAAAGTTTGAAGGACACTATTATTTCAATTAAAAATCATTATTTCTAACCTTGTCAATGACTGTATTTCCTATTCATTTTGCTGTATTTCCTATTCAAACTCATTTCATGTATGATTTCATGGAAAACAAGGACATTTCTAAGTGACCCCAAACTTTTGAACGATAGTGTACAATGTCAGTGCTGATGTGAAAATTAAGTTTGAGAGCCAGACTAATTCCTTTAAGTTGCCATAAAAAAACAACACTGAAACAATTACACATTTATAAACCATTCACAATGAACTGAGTTGCCTGTGTTCATGATCCAAAATAACATTAAAATAATCTTTCTTGAGTAACATTCCTTAATACGTAGATTGAGACACCACAACACAGCTGGTAAACATCCACAGACTTTAAAGGAGTGCTTCCAAAATGAATGCCATGTCAACAATGAAGGGAAGCCTCTTGGGTGAATACATCACATTACCAAACATGTTGCAGTATTATTTTATTCCATTGGTCAGGAACATTAGACAAGTTCAAAAAGATGACATTAAAATACAACCTTCTGTATATTTCTCCTCTGAATGGGACACTTATGTTAAAAGTGCTGAGTTTCATTAGTTTCATACAGACTTATTTTCATCCTTTCTCTGTAGTCTTCGTTATGTCAAAAAAACTAAAACAAACAGAGCCTAGTCATATTAGTGGCACAGCGGCAAAACATTTGTAACTTGACCTTGTGAATAATGCAGGGGCCTGACTCATACAGTCATGCAGAAGGCTAATGTTTAGAAAACAGACGTGTGTAGAACCAATACCATTTCAATGCCATCGAAAAACTGGGCAGTTACAGGATTCTCAATTTAATATGGCAGAGTTTGACAGATGATGCACTGGCACCATTTGAACACAACAAGGCCACAAATATTTTCCATGTAATTTGTCTTTTAGACTTGTGGTGTTATTTTGCAAAAGACACTTCAGGTGACTCATTTTGCTTGTAAATAACACCCAACAGACACTACCACTGCTGTAAGGAAACGATTACCTTAATAACTGTATGTTGTACATCAGTAATCACTATAACCAGCAGAAACCACTAGGAAGATGGATAACATAATGACCTGCAGTATAATTTTACAGCTTGCTATTTTTTCAGTTGGCCTAACAGTTTTATTGAAAGATAAAATGGTTTATTGTTTATTTAGGATATCCCCCTCTCCAATTGCTCACAAAAAAAAAAGGAATTTGTGGATCATTGTTATTGTTATTTTGGAACAATGACTTCTGCTGCATTAAGCTCTGTGCATATACATGGGTATCAGTGTATTTAAAACACTCTGAGAGCAAGCCATTTTTTATGCAGCGAATTCACCTATAAGTCTTTTGACAAAACAATAACTTAAGTAAGATGAAAGATGATCACTGTGTTGTAGTTTAGATTCATAACAAGCCTCAGAGCAAGAGGTTCAGCTGCCAAGTAGCTGTGTTATCAACCTCCAAAATGACTGAAGATTACTATTAGCTTCAAAATGCATCCAACACATGAATCTCAAAGCGGGAAGAAATACGATAAATAAAAACAATGCAGGGAATGTCATTTTTTTTTCTTATTTTAATATATTGACTAATAATGTACTGTAATATTCTATAATCAGTGGATTTTACTTCATTTTTTTTTTTTTACATTCTACTACACTTCCCTTATTTCTTTCTAAACACACTTAATCAAGCAAACAACCACACAAAAATCATGTTTTAAGGAGTTTCCAAATCATAAAAAATATTTGCTTGTGTTTCTCCAAGATTTTTTTTTACCTGATAAAGAACACATAAATGTGTAGGTTGGGCATAATTACATATTTAAAATTAGAAAATCATCCTCTTTTTATTTGTTTTATTTTTTCCCCTCTCAAGCACAGGCCCATCACTGAAGAGCTCCAATAGCAGAGAATGGATGATCTAAATGAGAATGTAAAAAAGCTTTTCAGTCGGACCACTTGCATTGTCGCTGCTTTTTTCAGTCCCGAGTTTTAAAGCTATTTCAGCTGCAGGCACGCGGACTAGTTTTTGTTTCTTTAGTCTCTTGAGTCAACAGGCCAAGGTTAAAGGTCAGAGCAGATAAAAATAAAATTTAAAAAAAAAAAGCTCAGAGAAAGGCAGTCATGAGGAGGGGGGCGGGGGGAGGGTTAGGAGCTGTAGTTTTAGCGGGAAACTGTGCACAAACATACAGCTATTTATTATCTGGATGTCCCATCAGCCTCAAGCTTAGACAAGAGAGGAACAAATTGCTTCAGAGGGCTTTTGTAACTTTAAATTGTACTCTCAATACAGCCATTAAAAAAAAGGAATTTGAATTAAAAGTACATAACTATAATCAATCAGTTTCTATTTTATATACTCCCAGTTTAAAAAGTGTTTTTCAAAGCCCTCTTACAGTCTGTATACATTACATCAAGGTTGGTGTAACTAAAACAAAGAGGACATTACAGCTCATTGCCATGAACAATTAATTAAATTCTATGCATTTTACATTTCAATAATTTTATAATTTTAATAAATATGTTTCATTGTGAATTTCCAAGAGGCTGCACAGAAAATTACATTTGCATTGCTTAAAAAAATGTTGTAATCTCTGATTTAAAAAAAAAAAAAAAATTACAACCCCACTTTTTGAGGGATAATAAACTAAAAGCATAGCCTTCATGACGCTTGCAAACCCTTTGAGATTTTGGCAGAAGATTACACGCTTTCACATGACTAGTCAATAGAAGTCTGTGCAGAGCATTCCTGATTACTCATTCCACATCATCCTAAAAGTGCTCTGTGGGGTTGAGGTCGGACTGTGACAAAGTGCTGGTAGTAAACTCATTAAATTCCATCCACAGAAAGCAGTAAGCTGTTGTCCAGAATATGACAATGCTGTCTGGTAGTCATTTTTACCTTCACAAAACCTGACCTCTACACAACACAACACTACCTCTGATACAATGTATTGTTGACAGAAGAAGGTCCCATTATTTTTGGTAGTATAGTGTCTAAGTCTTTGAGGAGGACCATTTCAAGGCATTTATTATTCTATATTAAAATTAGTTTTGCTTGAAAAAAATAATCACAAAAATAAAAAAATGGATCCTGTTGATATAATTGTTACAAACAATAAGAAACCATTTTGGAACTGATAAGTTTCATCCATAGGTGTATGTTTTTATTTTATTTTTAAGAATATTTGTTGCCTTTTTTATGTTATGTTATTACAGCCTCCTAGACAACAAATATATTTGTTTATGTCGAGAACAGTTTAAAACACTTCGCCCATTAAATAAATACTCATAACCTAGGAGTGGCCTATTTTAGTATGACAACTCCACATACAGATAGATATTTGTGGACAATAAATTAGGAGGATTTGTTTGTTTTCTAGGGTTTGAACTGGGTCAAAATATGTCTTTTGTAAAGCACAAGCTGTTCTTTGCATTTCGCCCCACCTTTAATGAGGGTTTCAGGTCTTTGTCTTAAAAAGTTAGTTTGCCAAGCAAACCAAAATGCAACATTAACCCCGCTTATTGGCCGCGCCAAGTTGTAGAGGCAATAAGCAGCATGGAGTCCTGTTTGAAAGCCAACACTGTTTCTTTACAGGACGTTTTATGAGCACACTCAAGCCAGCACTGAGCAAACAAGAAACATAAAGAGCTGTGAAGAAAATCTTGGCCACTGTAAACAGTTAGATACAAAACAACAGCCTTCAGCCTGAAAATAAAGCAGCCTCAATGATAATGGGGTGTTGGGATCAATATAATATAATCAGCCTTTTATTCTTTCTTTACCAGAATTTCTGAGGAAATGGATATAGTAGAATATATCTATTCAGCTGGCCAGCAATGAATGCTAGATGACAATCGGACACTGCAGAGTGATTTATGTAGAAATATATGGAAGAGAGTTAAATCAAGTCCATAACAGGTGCCCACAAAATGGAAAAGAAAAGGACAAGGCAAATCTGCATAAAAACAATCGATATATATACACACATATATACATGGAAAGGGAGCTTTGGTACAACAAAAACACACTACCAACAGTTAGCTCGACTTTTGGCATCATGCAGGACACTCAATGAAATAGGCAGAAGAGTAAGAGAACATTTGATATACCACTTTCTTGTGAAGGGAAAGGAAATTATTTTAAAATAGCTCTGTAATATAATGAGTTTAAATACACAAATGAAAGAGAGCAAGTTGAAAGACTCCTGTTATTAACCATGAGAAAAGATGACAACAAGGAGTGCTAAACACAGAAACCTGATATTAGTAGTGGGAAATTAAAAAAATGCTTATCTAGTCCATATTACTTTACATTCTCCCATCCTAGTTCTCCCTTCAGTCATGTTCTCTCCCGGAGTGCCTCCATCCACTATACCAAGTAGGGTAACCAGAATGTGTTGTCCTTGTTAGAAATGTCATATTTTCCAGAGCTACAGACAAATTATCCCAACTCACCATTAAAAACTAAACTGCCTGTGGGTGCCCTTCTTATAATCAGAACATCTCTATGCGTTCAGAAACAATATGACATGGAAGCCATATTCCTACCCATGCTCAGTTACATTGACATCCATTTGAAGGCAATAGAAACACTTTGTACTTCAGAGGACTTACATTTATTCTGTTTGTAAATCAACGTGTTTAGTCATAAAGTCCTCCCACATGACAATGTGTGTCAAGACATGTATTGTGTCAAAGAGCAGAAGCCAAATGAATCAAGATGAATTTCCTATCCTGGATGCATCATAAGGCCAAGATACTAGATGCTGCTGACTGGATGCATGCTCACTTTTGCCAGCAGGGATTTGCATCAGCAGTAGACAGGATACATAAAGTGACAGTGTATCCACAGGGATGGTACCAATGTAGCTAGACAGAAGCAGAAGGGTTAACAGTGGGTGGGAACGAGACTTGGCTTGTTAGCACCTCTAATGTAGAGTGATCCTTGGATTGGGAAATTACAAAGTGTGTCCACATTCAGCCTGCCAACAAGTTTCATAGCCCACTTCCATTTAATGCAAACATCTGGATCTCTAATGAGTTTAGCAGCCTTGATACAAACCATATATATTATATATATATATATATATATATATATATATACACACACAGTGAGGGAAAAAAGTATTTGATCCCCTGCTGATTTTGTATGTTTGCCCACTGACAAAGAAATGATCAGTCTATAATTTTAATGGTAGGTGTATTTTAACAGTGAGAGACAGAATAACAACAAAAAAATCCAGAAAAACGCATTTCAAAAAAGTTATAAATTGATTTGCATGTTAATGAGGGAAATAAGTATTTGACCCTTTCGACTTAGTACTTGGTGGCAAAACCCTTGTTGGCAATCACAGAGGTCAGACGTTTCTTGTAGTTGGCCACCAGGTTTGCACACATCTCAGGAGGGATTTTGTCCCACTCCTCTTTGCAGATCCTCTCCAAGTCATAAAGGTTTTGAGGCTGATGTTTGGCAACTCGAACCTTCAGCTCCTTCCACAGATTTTCTATGGGATTAAGGTCTGGAGACTGGCTAGGCCACTCCAGGACCTTAATGTGCTTCTTCTTGAGCCACTCCTTTGTTGCCTTGGCTGTGTGTTTTGGGTCATTGTCATGCTGGAATACCCATCCACGACCCATTTTCAATGCCCTGGCTGAGGGAAGGAGGTTCTCACCCAAGATTTGACGGTACATGGCCCCGTCCATCGTCCCTTTGATGCGGTGCAGTTGTCCTGTCCCCTTAGCAGAAAAACACCCCCAAAGCATAATGTTTCCACCTCCATGTTTGACGGTGAGGATGGTGTTCTTGGGGTCATAGGCAGCATTCCTCCTCCTCCAAACACGGCGAGTTGAGTTGATGCCAAAGAGCTCGATTTTGGTCTCATCTGACCACAACACTTTCACCCAGTTCTCCTCTGAATCATTCAGATGTTCATTGGCAAACTTCAGACGGGCCTGTACATGTGCTTTCTTGAGCAGGGGGACCTTGCGGGCGCTGCAGGATTTCAGTCCTTCACGGCGTAGTGTGTTACCAATTGTTTTCTTGGTGACTATGGTCCCAGCTGCCTTGAGATCATTAACAAGATCCTCCCGTGTAGTTCTGGGCTAATTCCTCACCTTTCTCATGATCATTGAAACTCCACGAGGTGAGATCTTGCATGGAGCCCCAGACCGAGGGAGACTGACAGTTATTTTGTGTTTCTTCCATTTGCGAATAATAGCACCAACTGTTGTCACCTTCTCACCAAGCTGCTTGGTGATGGTCTTGTAGCCCATTCCAGCCTTGTGTAGGTCTACAATCTTGTCCCTGACATCCTTGGACAGCTCTTTGGTCTTGGCCATGGTGGAGAGTTTGGAATCTGATTGATTGATTGCTTCTGTGGACAAGTGTCTTTTATACAGGTAACAAGCTGAGATTAGGAGCACTCCCTTTAAGAGAGTGCTCCTAATCTCAGCTCGTTACCTGTATAAAAGACACCTGGGAGCCAGAAATCTTGCTGATTGATAGGGGATCAAATACTTATTTCACTCATTAACATGCAAATTAATTTATAACTTTTTTGAAATGTGTTTTTCTGGATTTTTTTGTTGTTATTCTGTCTCTCACTGTTAAAATACACCTACCATTAAAATTATAGACTGATCATTTATTTGTCAGTGGGCAAACGTACAAAATCAGCAGGGGATCAAATACTTTTTTCCCCTCACTGTATATATCCCTCTGCTTCATTTTTAGTGAAACAAATAAACACACCAAAGAAGAGTCAATTAACCTGCTCACAGATTTTCACAGTGTTAAGCAGACAGTTTATTTATAGGACACAAAGACTCATAATTCTTGAGAACTGTACATATGTGAAATACCAGTATATATAATATATATATATGCATATATAAATATAATAATATAAAAGACTACTATTGATATAATTAACTAGTATGATGAAAATAATACTGATAAAGTTTGTGGGAAAAAATTATGAGGTCATTAAGTTCCCTGCGGACCTGAGCGAGAGAAAACATGGGTTTGTTGAGGTCAGTGGAATGGTGCTAGGCCCCAAAGATTGAATCATATGTGGTTTGAACAGTGGACATGTGTTGTTGATTTAATGATGCACGGATTGCAAGGTTGAAGCTATGTGTTTATAGTGATGTATGGCATCATCTCACTGTGAAAATATTTAATCCCCAAACCTGAGCACAATTACAGTGTTCTCAAACCTTAACCTGACATAATAATAATTAAGTTTATGAAGTGATAAAACTATTTTCACTTTTTAAAAGATTTGGAAGTTTAAAAATTACCTTTAGCTAAAAAGAATGTAATTGACATTTTATTTTTATATTTTTTATAGCGACTTAGCCAGTCTGTTACCGTCTCCCTTTATTTATTACTTTTGTGTTTATTTGAAATTGTCTTCCAGTAAATTCTTACACCTTGGACTAAAAACAAGAAAACCAAATCTTTCATCAGAAAACAACACAAAACTCAAGCCATCAAGTCACTAAAACAAAACCAAAAATCCCTAATACTGCAGATGAGATAAAGATCCCAAAGTTATTTGTTCTGAAGGTCACTCCATCTCCCCCTCTCCCCTGAGATAAAATAAAAAGAGTCAACAGTGAGAAAAACTTTATAGAAATACACTTTGCTGTGCCAGAGGTACTGCATTGAAGATATTAAGAGTAAAATCAAAGGAGAAGAAATCAACATTTGTTTTCTTATTCCTTAACAGTACACAGTGACATTTGGAATGCAACACACGGTGATCATGATCATGGGGCTTATATTTTTCACGACACACACATTTTTCATAGTGAAGGACATAGTACATAGTATGAGGTCATACCCAGCCAAAATCATTCTGCCCAATTCTGCTGGCAATCAGTCAGTCACTTGAGGCATAGTCACTGAATATAGTTACTGAAGTCTGGGTTCAATTAGCAATCTCTGTGTCCTTCACCAATTTGGACTATTTTGTGTATGTCCATTACATGAAATCCAAATAAAAATGAATTTAAATTACAGGTTGTAATGCAACAAAATAGGAAAAACGCCAAGGGGGATGAATACTTTTGCAAGGCACTGTAGTTTCGAAGATTTCTTATAACAAATTGCTTATGTTATTTAAAGGAGGAATAATCATGTTTGCAAAACAGAGGGCTGAGAGCGGCATAGCAAGAAGAGACTGATATTTTCAACAGCTTTTAAATGTAAAGGCAACAATAAAGTCGAGTGAATAAGCAACTGCCAGTTGGCACCTCCAGGAGTGAAATACTGTTGACCGTTAATCAGCATACTTTATAGTAGCAGGCCTTGAGACAATTTCAAGAGGAGAATAAAGAAAGAAATAGATCACCAGAAACCCCAATGACCTGGTGTCTGCACTTCATTAGGGATGGGGAATGGTTCAGGGAGGCTTCTGGTGCATTACATGTCATCAAAACTTTGGATTCAAAATGCCATCCCAGCCACACCTTCAGTGCCAGATCTACAAAACCCCAAATGAGCAACAAGCCCTTGTGCCAAAAGACTGGTTCCTATACTCTTGTACGTTGGGAGATGGTGCACTCATAGATACAGTGAGCCCTGCTACACAGTCAAATTGCAGATCTGGTGTGTAAAACCAGAGAATGCTACAACTGGAATGGCTGAGGAGACTAGATAAACCAGTATAGTAACAACTACTCAACAGGGGATATAGCTGGAAAGATTATGTGTTGGAAAGGAGGAAAATGGCTACATAAAGACTGGAGGATAGGCCTGGTTGAACATGCTGTGATAAAAGTTAAACTAGGTATTTCATATCTGGCTAAAAGGAAAACAATGTAAATTACATGATTGAAAAATAAATATATAAACTGGACTTTATTGTCTAGTTCTAAAATATAGTTAACAATAAGTTCACTTTAACAAAACAAAAAATAAGGGGATGGTATGGTGGTTACAAAAACAACATCAACAGTTTACTCAAACAGACAAGAAATTAGGATAAAGCAGGTTTAGAGAATTTTGAAAGGAAACAGCTGTCTGCAATTATTTTGTGTTATTATTCTTATGAAAAGCATTCCCAAGACAATTATGCAGCAAATAATGGTTAGGATACAGTATGTTCAAATCTGATGGTCTTTAGATTTCTAATCTGAACTTACTAGTAACTACTGGAATTCTATTCTAGGTGTGCTGCTGATAAACAATTTGACAGTTAACCATTCAACAATGAAGAGGTGGATAGATGTGTTACCTATGTGTCTTTCATCCACCCATTTTGTTTGCATCAACAGCGAAAAGAAGGTTTGCCTGTACTTAACCCTGCAACTAGCCAGCATTCAGTTTTCCAAGTGCACACAATACTACTAATGTCAGACAATTGTTGAGTCTCATGATTAGAGAAACCCATCATTCTACCATATGCCATGTCTCCACATTAATGCACTGCAGTTTGTCAGTGGAAATCGAGTACAATTCAGATCAGTTCCCACATGCTTGGCATGTCTGAAGGAAAACATTAAACTCCGCTTACCACAGAAGCTGCTTTTAAACAGTAACAGATACACGTGATGCTAACGACTGCTGAGAAAGGTTATCTTTCCACTTTAAAAGAATAACACAGTAGTGCAGAGATGTGATTTGATAAATTATTTTGATTTTAAACTTTCAAAACTAAAGATATCACGGGAAACTATAAACACTACTGATTCTAATTTGATACATTTTCTAGTATTTGTGGGTGTTCTCAACAGAAAAAATAAATAAGAAAAAAAGTTAAAATAACCAAGTTGTATTTCACATTTTCAGAGCATTCTTTAAGTCACATCCAAACTTATTTTGGAAACAGAACAACAATAAGAAACAAAATAAAAAGTATTTTGTACATTAAAAGACATTCAAGTTTTTTAATCAATTTGATTCTCTTAACTTCCACTACAAACAGTCTTGAACGATATCCCTTCATTAAGTTTGATATATGAAACTTCAAAAAGAAGCAGAAAAAGATACATTGGCGTCTTCGCAGCACAATGTCCCAACTGTATCGCTGGTTTTCAATGCAAACATGACCAAGGTGTATATAGACTGTTCAACAAGATCCATGTGGCAGATTAAATAAAATATTGTCAATATCCCAGGAATATATCTGACCTGGAAGCTGCTACTGTTGCATTAAACTCTACTATCTTTAATTTGGTCAGAGGCACATAAATCGGTGAAATATGTCTACTGCTGTGCAGAAATGGGATTGCTCACTTTGGAATCCTAATTTAAGCAGAGGAAATTGTATTTAAAGGAATAGGAATCTCTCAATGTGAGATTCTACCTAACAAGATTACAGATATCTTTCCGTGTGCATTTCCACTCATTCAAGCACAACATATTTCTATACTGAATAGTGCTAAATGTATTTGGACCATCACCCTTCCACCAATAATGGATTGTAGCATAATAACATCAGAAAATATACAAATTAAAGGTAATCTAAAGCTGTATTATAGGACCCAGAACACTGTTATAGCTGGATATTAGCAATGGTGACAGTTCTGTAACTGTCCAGGTGCCAAAAGGTTCGGGGTGTCTCAACTACCTTGAATCCTCTGATTGATGTGATAGAAGGACTACAAGCCATCTGGGCTTTGAAGTCACTTGTCATTGTGGAAACAGCAAGTGTGCTACTGCTTACTTTTGCTATGGAGGGGGCTGTTTTTGTTTGTTTGTTTGTTTTGTAAAAGGCATGAGTACGATCAATATGTATCCTGACCTATTCAACAACAGCAAATCAATGTATGGGATATAGCGTTTACTGTTCCTCCCAAGATGCTAATACACCATGTCACAATCCTGGGAGGCATATAGGTTGCACAGGTGGAGGGAATGCAGAGATCTACTTTGAAGCACAGACAGAGGACACCCCCTTTAACCATCTTATCAAAACATTAGTGGGGAAGGTCCTTGTAGTATGGTGACACTGAAACCAAGGATTAAGTTCATATATATATATACAAAAATAGACATTCAAATAAATAAATCTGTACCAGCATGCTTTTCAAAGTAGACCAATGGATTTGGGATTTTCAATAGTATGTTTTCAGAATATAAAGTCAGAATAGCAGGACCACAGCTGCACAGAAGCTACCTTGGCTTTAGAAAAATAAATACTCAAGCACATGACAAAAGAACAAACAGCTGTATCCACAGGACTGCACAAGGCAACTCCAATACAATGCAGGAAGAAGCAGCTGAGGGACCTGCCCCCTCTCCGCTTATTACAGCTGTAGGATTTGGGGGCTTCTGGGGGAGTCAGTCTTCAGTGTTCTGAGCAAAAGGCAGCCATTTGCACATGTCTATCTTTGTGTGGCCTCAGCTGCTGGTTCATCACACTCGATGACCACAGGAGAGGAAAGTCGACCGCCTGACCCACAGCTAAACGTGAATCCCTTTTCACTGACCACGGGATGAAAAGGAAACAATCATTGTTAATAGAAAGCCCTCCCATTTCAAAAAGGTGTTTTGCTATGTAATGAGAAGGCATTTGATCACTGCAACCCATGTTAAACCTTTGCAATGCACTAGTCACCCTTCCTTTCGAATACTGTGTGCAAAAAAGACAGTGTGCCCCAGGACAGAGCTCAAAGGAGAGCAGCTAGAGCAGGGGTTTTCAAACCAGTCCTGGAGTACCCCCTGCCCTGCTGGTTTTTGTTCCAACCTAGGTCCTTAATTAACCTTAATTACTTAATTGAATGGTATGTTGCTTTGTTAGGTCAATTAAGGATTCAATTAAGCAATTAAGACCTCAGTTGGAACAAAAACCAGCAGGGGGTACTCCAGGACCGGTTTGAAAACCGCTGAGCTAGAGCAACACCTGGTCTCAAAGGCTTGTCCACCATGTGCCGGCTAAAGGAATCGATTGGCATTATCCTTAACAGAGCCAATTAGGAGGGGATTTGATCCACACATTGAAAGTCCTTTATGGGAAGGATAAAGTCAAGGATTACTTTATGCTCTACAATGAAACCAGGACCAGAGGCGACAGGTGGAAAAGAGTTGTGGGGATTTGGAGCGAGTTCCCAAACCATAGAATTAACTAGCCTAGAATCTCTGGGATTGTTTTAAAAATAGCAGGATGGGATTCTGGTTTCAATCAATCAGCTACTAACAACCAAACCAGCACTGCAGGCTGATTGTGGGCCTCTCATTTATCACTTATGTTCTCAAATTATTTATAGGCATTATTTACTTACGTCACGAATGAAACTGTGACGTAAGTAAAGACGTTTACAATTCTGTTATCAGGCATTCAGAGACAGTCCAGCACCGTTGATAACAGTGCACAGTAATGTGTGAAAACTGGCAAGTGGTGTCTTTAGCCGCACTAGGTTATCTCACACTCTCACATCTGGACGAGAATCAAATTAATTGTGTCAAGACATTTTCTCTTTTGTCAATGTCGAATGTTTTTCCTTTTTGTCAAAGGCTTATTCCGTTTCTGTTTTTATTTAGCATTTCAGCCAAGATACAATCACATAGTTTAAAAAAATGAATACTAGATTTTCAGCATGTACAAATATATGCAATATGTACAGGATTAGAATTAACAAAGAAGACCACACATTGTTTAAAAAGGTTTTCTTCACAACAAATCACCAAAGCAGGCCACTGAAGTGACTTCATTAGGATGGTTTTAAATCTGCACCGATAACTGAATTGAGTTGAATGAAGGTCTTGAGCTCAAATATATTACTTTAAAAATATATCACAATAAATACTACCTTCTCTGGAATCCAACAAATTAAAACTACTTACATAATATTTGATGAAAAGTCTAGGTGGTTGTTTTGAACTCTTGTTTTTAGCACTAGTCTTGGACTACTCTACATCAAATAACATTGGGTAGAACCAGACTAAGGCTAATCTGCATCCGTGACACCAGCCAATAATGTAGTACTACTGTATGTTTGGAAGCATAACAGCTGTCATTGTCAAAAGCGTCACTTAGATGTGTATATATATTTTTTTTATTTGGGGGAGGGGGGTATTTAGAAGCCCAATACATAAAACCTCCACAAGTAAGGGGAAACCAGAAATAAGGGTGGGAATTCATCTCTTGTTTTTGAATGACAGTTGCTGTCTGTTTACACAAGGGAGACTGGTTCTACTTAGACTTTGACTCCAGTTCAACTGTCAAAACAAGCAGTGGCCGAGTCAGGAGAGAACGGAGCCCACCGCGTCAATCAAAGCCCTGCTCGGTGCTGGTGCTCAGCTAGTGAAGCAAGGAGTCCTGAAAGGAGTTTGGCTTGGTAACAGAACACATTGCTCATTGTCAGTGTCAAACCGAGCCTGCCTTTATTATAATCGCTTTTATTTTGCTAAAGCTTTACTACATTCCACAGAGCACTCCGTGTGAAAGTGGGCAGTGCCTGCCAGAGTTAAAAAATACATAAAATCTATGCCTTATACCTGCTGTATCACAAAAACATTAGCCATAACTGTAAATTAATAATAATATATTAAATGATAATTTAACAGGTAGGTTTATGAATGTGGGATTATATGTATATACACGTTACTTTATTGAGATAATAGATAACCTATGGTAAGATAATACATTATGCCATCTAGAACACCAAGCAATTAATCAAATAAATCAAAATAGATACAAATGTGTACATGCACGTTTATGTGCGGATCATTTTGCAGAACTTCCAGTCTACACTATTTTGCTTCATCTTTACATCTCCAAACTGAGAAAGTGAGACACTGAGGCAGAAATACAGAGCCTTGGCACATTGAAATTAACTCTACTGGTCTTGGGGCTGTGCTTTCATCCCAGCTAAGCCCAGAAAGACTTCACTGGGCCAATTATCTGCTTAATTAGTAGAGGTTTAAGTGCTTTCCAGACCTGCACTCTTTGACCATTCAAAGATACACAGACAATTGGCAAGATCGCTTTTCCAGACCAGGGTAGCAGACTAACATATTTTTGAATGGCTGTTGTTTAACCAAAAACAACAGTTGCAGAACATTAATCTAAGCCTTAATCTATTTTCTGGGCATCATTTAATCAGTTTCAGTCCTCTAACTTCTGGAAAACCAGACAGGGATTTCAGAAAATCACAACTTATTTTCTGTGACATGTCTGGAGGAGGGGGGTGGGGGGTTGCATGTAAGGATGTCAGTGCTCATTTGAGGACATACATTTGTGGGGGCATCTGCATTTTTTCACAGGAATTTGTTTTTTGTCCTATAGAGGAATGCATGTGCCTTTAATTATTCCATCTAAATAAGGCTGAACAAATCAAAAGACCATGCTGGGACTTTAATTCATTTATAATGACAGATCTGAGCCGGAGCAGCCACAAGTGAAACCGATAAACTCAATCCAAATGTAATTTGCACGCACAGCTAATAAAGGCACTGCAGTTGTTTTAGACACGTTTCTTAGATTACAAACAGCTGATCGACAAAATCTATTCATTTTTTCCAGCTGCTCTTCCAGAAATACTCTCCATTGCGTACTCTGTGTGTGTGTGTGCGTGCATGTTTGTGAAGAACAATACAGATTTTTAAACTGTTTAAATTTACTGGACAACCAAGTTATATTGCTCCAGTTTGGTTGATTTCAAGTAAGCTTAAACTAATTTTAAAAGCCTTTGTTTTTGCAGACTAATCTTAGTCCATTTTTCTTCCAGTTTGGAGCAACCTGTTAAAGTCAGCTAATGTTTAAAACCAAGCCCCCACAAAATGTTCCAATTAGTACTACAGACGTATATATTTTCCAGATTTGTAAATAAATATTTTTTTCCTGTCTGACCATAATAGTCTTCATATCGCAATAGTGGTGTCATAGTCACTATGTTAAATTAAGTCAAAGTAATTCCTTTCCTCCAAGCAGTGCTTTCTTGGTTGTTATGAAATTCCTTTTCCCATTTCAAGAAAGTTCCAAAGTCACAACAGTCACCATCTGCATACAGATTAAAGATTTAGTGCATGCAGTCTCAATCCCACCTCAATCACCTATCTCTGTTTCGCATTAGGTAACATACAGACATCTGTTTTAGCCTCGTCTTACCATTCACCCAGAATAAGACCGGTCAGTTTGCATTATGCTTTAATAATTAATAAAAGAGGGCCACTATTCTGGAACTAAGGAGTATTGTTTCATTTTAATGCAAATAAAGCATTTTCAAAGGAAGAACGCAAGAATTGTAAAACAAATAGGATTTGGAACACATTCCCCGCCACACACACACAAACACAAATACACCACACACGTGCATACAACAACTGCTTTACCCTTTGTTCAACCTTCATGAATTGGCAAATGCATGTAAAAAGAGAAAAATGCAAACAGCATTAATTAAAGGTTATTTATTGAAGACCAGCAGCCAGTTTTTCAATGCCCCATTTGAATGGCACTAGATGGTCTTTTCTGTATTGGCCCAACACAAGATTCAGCCAGGCTTCAGAACCCTTGACCCAAGTGAGAAGGAAGCAGGAGAGCGAGCTGCAGCCCCCCTGCTGTTGTATACACCTGATAGAGAGTAGGACCCAGGCAGAATGACAATTGTGGAAAGTGGAAACACAATGTAACCTTCTGGTGTGCCTCAACTGCCTGTGGCCACCCTGCCCACACGTAAACCTATCAATCAAGTACAGCAGGATCTCCAGCTAGGCCTCCCCTAGAAAGCTGATGGTTCCAGTTGTAGACCACCTTGAAGAGTTTTGTCCCACTTCATCTTCAGAGGCCAGGCACGACTTCGAAAAGAACCCCCCACCACCAACTCCCTGAACCTACCCCCTTGCCTTGCTTAATCCACATGTGAACAGAGCTCTTCAAAACCTGCTGCTTCAATACTCAGATCACCTCACGAGCCTTCTAATCTCTTTTGGTCCCATTCAAATGGACACAGCTCCCTGACTCGAGCCCAAGGAGTTAGAGTGAGTGATCTTTTTTTTTTTTTTTTCTTGGCCCCTTTCAGTGTAGCACCATGTGAGTTGTGATAAAAGGATTTAGGGGACTAAATTTTCCAAATGTTGATTAGGTGGACCTCACTTGAGTAAGCAGTGAGGAGTAGGAAGGAGTTCCCAAAGTGATCCTTCTTAGAGCTTTTTCATGGCTCACTTTACCACCATATATAGTGTTCTCAAACTTAAAGCACCCTGTCTGGGGACAACCATTGAAATCAGCAGTAAGTGGTGCTGGTATTTACAATGGGGACAGTAGAGTGAGAGGTAACTGTGAGGCTGCAATGCCATTAAAGAAGGAAAATGGGCAAAATACAAGGGTGGTATTATGAAATGGGGCATTTTGAAACATTCATGAAACAGAAATACAGGGACATCTTTAACTTTTAAAGATAGGCTCATGACAGTCATCCTGCCTGTGTGAAATATAGCTTTTTAAAAATGTATTAACTATAACTGAAAAGTCCCAAAACAAATACCTGGAAAAGCCAAAAGAAAAGAATATCAACTATCTTTGCTATTTTTCAGCCTGCATTTGTTTGTTCTTTTTGTCATTCTTCTTTCTGCTGCTTTGCAGAATACATCTCACTGCCTTCGCATCTGAGGACAGGCTGTAGTAAAGCCACAATAGCATCAAGTGGAATTTCCCAGCTGGTACTGAAGCGCATTCAATAACCACAAATTATGCTGATAGTCCAAACATCCTTGACAAATTTCTTCTGTAAAAAAATTACAAACTTCTCAATAATCAGCAGTCCACTGTTCATTTTTGTATCCTGTGGAGGATTTTCTGGTTACAATTAATGTAAAAGCAGTTTAATGCACTTTACAAAGATTGAGATGATCAGGTTAAGCATTGTAAGTCTGAAGTAGGTTCAAATCTTTGCTGAACACAAATCAGACATGCACCAGTAAAAACCTTCATCAGCTAATATGCGTAGGCATAGGGCATGGTGTTGGCTATGGTTTTAATAGAGTAATTCAATATGATTTTTAAAATGCTTCTTTCCATGCAATATAAAGCTCAAAACCTCAATGCTGATCAGCATTTCACTCAGTGGCAAGAGCAGTGAACCACTGATCAGTGTTGATTCTCTGCTGCACATGGTAATAAAGTGCCCATATTAATCTTGGCAAAGCTGTAATACTTAATTTACATGTTCATTTCTTTCATATGAAGGGCAAGATTCAAATCCCATCCCATCTCAAAAAATCATGGTGACCACAGTGTTATATGGTTACCCTACCCATAGGAAATCCTCAGCTTGGGTCAACAAAGACTCAGCTGTATATCTGAACTCTGAAATAAGTGATATCCTACTAAGTGGATTGCTGTGAGTTGGATCATGAAAATGCACCAAATCAAGGTTTCACAGAATTGGTATCAAAACTCTTCTCTGGAGAGGGCCACCACAGTAGATGCTGATTAGGATAGCTGCAGCGACCTCAACTAGCTCTTCACTGTGTCCGTCGGTACACTTTTAAGTAACAAATTGAGCTTTCAGGAACTCCAACCACATCCAGCTGGCATCAAGTGGATTAGAGGCTCTTGGTCTCCTCTCAGTGGGTAAAGACAATGATCCAGGGGCTTATATATGTTAAAGAGATGAACCCCTGCAGAGGGAAATCAAGGGAATAGAGAAGCGGAGTCCTTTGGATCCTCATGGCTTCTGAGACAGCTCTTATGCTGTAGCCCTGGCCCAGTGGGACAAGCCAGATCCAATTAATTGAGCTAGGTCATTAGCATTGGGGGGCAAGTGGGGTAACATGAACAAAAAGGAAAGACCCTTCATTACCACCACAAATCTTATCCTGTCCACCTACCATATCTGGAGATGATTAACAGCCACATATTACTACACTATATATCAGAATTCAAACTTTCCGACAGACAGGTTTTTCTATTTTCTTTTTGCCTAGGTGGTTTTGTGGATAAGGTATTAGACAGGCCAGAAGAAAAACTGACCGTGTAAGCTTTTCTTCAGCTATCTGCATTTTATGGATTGTGTATATATATATATATATATATATATATATATATATATATATATATATATATATATATATATTTTTTTTTTTTTTTTTTTTATGTAGTATCAATCAATATTTTTTTACTTAGTATAGTGCCCTTTGCAGGGTAGCCACAGAGGGCTTTACAGATTGAAAACAATTTAAATTAAATAAACTATTAGGCACGAGGAGAGAAAAATGATTACTCTTATAGGATGGCAGATTGTTTTAAGAGAAAATAAATCTCTGGGGGTCAACAACTTATGGCCTAGGCCTAGTATTGAAGCTTCAGAAATCATCAGAAGGAACTGTAAGGAAGAGCTGGGAAACCCTATCATGTCTCAAGCATAATGGTTGAAAAACAAAAGGACAAAGTGCAAAACATATAACAGGCCATGAAATATAGGTCAAAACCACACCCAAAAAAGTGATAAAATATAAAAGCAGACTACTTTACTGCTTTCTTACAGATGCTGTTACCTATATTGATTATGAAACAGGGAAATAATATCCCATGTATTCAATATGAAATAAACCATACAGATCTAAAAGTTTCTGCTCAAATATCAAGTGGATTGCAAAAACTATAACATTAAATACTTTGTAAATATCCCTGCTACTCAGGACAAATAAATAATAAATGATTAATCCCAACTGAGGTTAAAAAATGTAATAGTCAAGTAACAGACCAGCCAAATTCCAGCTCGCATTCAAATATGCATCTCATGTCATGCATGCTCGGCCTTCATAGATATGACACTTAACCTAAAGTAAGGCCTAGTCTTTACTAAACAGACATTAGACTTGTATCAGCAAAACTATGTATGGTATTGATTAGAGTATGTCATTGTTCTTAATGTAGTTATGGGTATAATATATATGAATGGTAATTTATTAAATGTGTGTTGGAAAAACCTTTGCTATTTGCATGTGAAGGTTAATTAAATTAGTAAGACCAACTATTATTGCTATTGTTATAATCAATTGTACATTATACATAGTTTATTCTAAATGTTGTGTTTTGGGTTTGGGGAAACAAAAAAAGTTGTACAGTTCATACCAAACTGTGGGAGGCATGTTATTTTTTTTCTGCTGTATTCTCCCATATATTCTGCATGAACAATTCTTAACAGCAATACAGATGTACTGACATGCTTTTTGTCATGAGGTTTCCGTTTAATGCCTGTGCCATTGTTTTCAATTTGTTCAATCAGCTCATTATCACAGCCCACCTTTTTAACAGGGTGCGCTGTACTATCTTCATAAAATAATCTTCTGATTCGTTTCTTGTTCGTTTGTTTGTTTTATTCTGGTGTGGTTCTTTTTAACAGCAGATATAGACAGCACAGCTAACTAATAAGTTAATAAGTAAAATTCAATATAACAATGAGGAGAATTAAGCTATTTGAATATTGTCATGGTGTGCTGGATCTGTGTCCAGTATCTCATTATAGATTAAATCTGTAAAAATAATAGTTTCTGTGGAGAACACAAATCCAGTTGTGTGTGTTCAACCTATTTCTGGATTCCACAGCTGCAGATATACAGTGAGGGAAAAAAGTATTTGATCCCCTGCTGATTTTGTATGTTTGCCCACAGACAAAGAAATGATCAGTCTATAATTTAAATGGCATTAACATGCTAATCAATTTATAACTTTTTTGAATGCGTTTTTCTGGATTTTTTTGTTGTTATTCTGTCTCTCACTGTTAAAATACACCTACCATTAAAATTATAGACTTATCATTTCTTTGTCAGTGGGCAAACGTACAAAATCAGCAGGGGATCAAATACTTTTTTCCCTCACTGTATATTATGTTTAGTCTAGTATCAACTCAAGATTATATCCCCATTATTAAAGATTATAAAATGTTATTAAAAGAGTGTCTACGAGACGCTCAGTAACTTTTCGCAGTGTATCAGAGGTGATCAGCTTGCAGGAAGTGGGTTACCATGGAAGTCAGGGCAGATCATAATCCTGCACAACCCCTTACACCACCACTTCCTGTGCAATCGGTTAAGGGCAACAGGAAAGAAAGAAAAGTCTCTTCATACGCCAAAGTATAAACACACGATATCTCAATGCAGCCTGCATTTCCTAGAAGTTTCAAAAAAATATATACAACAACAACAACAACAACAACAACAACAACAACAACAACAACACTTCCACATAAACAGAGCTGAAGATGGATGGGGTGCCACCTCAAGCATGCATCACCCCACCCTGCTTCAGGTTCAAATCCGGTTCTTTAGCATGTTGCTCAGCACATTTTAATTGACTTTGGTTTGAACAGTTGTGGTACAATCTGACAAATGAATCACTTCAAATAACATATTCCCCTATAACAGTGTCAGTAAAGCCCATTAATACCAGTACTCATAGTGCAGGTAGAGTCCATTATGTTAGAGAATGTTGGTTGAAGTCTAGACTGTCATCATTGACTGTCAGAGATTCCCCACAGGGCAGCACCCTGCTGAGCAAGGCTGATCGGGCTTGAGTAGGCCAGTTTCCTTAGCTTGTCACACCACAGTGACTCCTGTTGCTCACCCTATGCCTGTGAGCCTGCAGGGATGTCAGCGAGAACTGCATCAGTGCTCTCCAGGATCCTATAGCTCTGCCGTTTGCACTCCCAATATGAAAAACAGATGGCTTGTAAGCACACTCTTTCTGGAAGATGCATGCGTATGTGTTGCTGCATACATTCCTCCTGCAATCGGAGGGGTGAGATTGGTGATTCCAAACAGGAAGGGTATAAGTTAAAAAAAACATATTGGGGATTGGTCACTTACAATTTTAAAGAAGTTCATAAGTAATCACTAATGCCTACAGTTTTGAGCATGGGAACTAATAATTGTGCATGCATTCTGCGAGAAAGAAGCCAAGGGCAACAGGTGAACAGAGCAGTCTTTACATACCAAAGTGCCTGCATTGTCACAAACTAAAATGTACAGGACGATGCTACTGCACAACCTATAATAACCTATGCTACGAAAAGATGGGCGTCTGAAAATCGAAGTCATACAGGCAGCTTGATTTGTCATGAGCTGATCTAAAACCAAAGACAGTAGTTTTTATCGTCTCATTGTTAGTTTCAGGCAGCAGGAATTATTACTGCTAATTACTAGTAATTAAGCCTGACTATGTAAAACCAGATGTGTAGGTTCTTTGAGGGAGCAAATGAGACAAAGGGAGAAAGATCTAAGACCTTCCAGGAATTACAGTGAGATCACTTGCCCTCCATAAAAGACAGAATGGAAACAGAAGCAAGACAGAAAATAAAGAAGGGGATGCTGCTCCCAAAAAGGACTTCTGGTTAAAAGTTTCAATTTCAATTCAGCTAAAAAAAAAAAAAAAAAGTCTGCCACAGTGTCTCACAACCTGTAAAAATGCTACCTTCTTCAGTCTCACATCCATGCTGACCAATACGTACAGATTTCCACAGCTTTATTTTGGAAACACACGAGTAAAAGAAAATTGTCTGTAATGTCATAAACGGTCTGAACACATAAACAATTAAACTTAATTCACATGGGACTGTGAAGATTATATTCAATTGTATTATAATCAAGGGAAGTTTAAGATAATGTCTGATAATGTCCTTTATTATAATACCATACAGGCAACTGTACAATTTATTATAAATATTAGGACAACAGTCAGACAGACACACACACAATTATACATACATACAGATACATACACAATTGAAAGCAAAAGTATTCACTCCCTAACCTAGCAAATATTGTTCATTAAACTATACTTATCAATCTTTTCAAAGACTGCTGAACATAGATTCACCCCAGAAAAAAAACTTGATTCAAAAGTTGATTGAACTGAGTCACAACAGTGTGTATATTTTATTCACAGATTGTATGTATTTAATTGTTTGTTCATTTATTTATTGATCTGCTAGATTAACTGCAAATGTTGTTATATGTATTTGACAAAAAACTAAGTATTTTAAGAGGATTTTCTCAGTTGCCAAAATATAATGAAACCATATTCTGTTTTTATCAAATAGTTCCTTCTCTTTTAGTAGTTATACTGTTTTCATATAAGTAGAGTAAAAAGTACTAAAATTAATTTGATGCTTTAAAGCATTTTACAGGATCATGTATGACCATCAGGTCACTTGTGATTTTAATGAAGTAAATTTACCTGTAGTGTCAGTATTGCTTACACATTACAGTGTAAAAGGTGTCATTTATTGTCTTAAACTGGGAACTTGATTACACTGCTTATTAAAGTGCTCTCAAACATCAAAAAGTAGCATTTAATCATACACACAGATATTCCTGTAAATGAAGGGGTTAAAACAACAAACGGCTTTTAACAGTGCTTTTAACTTGTGGCTATGTGATATTTCAGCACTGATGCAGCTGTTATGTGGGCTGACTTCACCTTTATTATCATAGCTCTGATGTTCCCGTTTTAATTACTACACAAACTTTGCAGTAGTGTTTTGTTTTTCGACGCTGTTTCTGAGATCTGCTTCTTTGGCGCAGACTCTTGGGATAGGAACAGACAGAGGAGGCGTATGTGACTCAGACCGAGAGCAGAGCCTCCAACGCAAAAAGGTTTCTCTCTTCCTCACAGTGACATTTTCACCACAGTTGTACTGTTCATGCCGTGGGATTATAGAAACCTTCCACTGGCAGCATCAAACAAGTCACCCAACACAGAACACATTCAGACCTTTTAATAACTAAGCAGGTGGTACACAATTTTTTTCTTTCGCAGGCCAAGTGAATCTTGTGTGAGTGCCTTGCAAGCCACACAGTAAACAGCATCTCCTGTCGAAAGAAAACAATACCGCCATTAACAATAAGCTTCAATAGTTTGCTGCTAACTGTTGTTTTTAGAGAATGGTTCTCACATTTGGTGTTGGACACATGAATTCAGGCATTGAGCCCGAAATTTTCCAATTAAAGTAAAATGTATGCATATATATATATTTTTTTTTTTTTTAATTTTTTTTTTAAGGTATTGAGTTGCATGGTTTAGAATGGTATCTATGAACTCTGTTGACACTCACTGTTCTGTAATTAAGTAACCTTTGCACCGACTACTTGTAGAGAGCTGAAGTCTGTCAACCTATGAAGCTGGCGTGTCACCTTTCCATGTGCAAAACCATCTTTATGCACCATTCCATTTAGAATAAAGTTCCATATGTTTCCTTCCAGGTGAGGTACAGAGTAGAAAATGCCAGAACTTAAAGATTAATCTCTTTTTGATCACAATTGCTTTGTGATCTGCCATCGGAGGGAAATTAGATGATAATTAATTACCTCTGAATGGCATTTGTAGTTTAAATTTGTAGTCTGTGATTAATCAAGGCTCAGGGAGACTCCATTCTCTTTGGCTGCATTACACTAGCCTATCAATCCTGAAGCATTCCTTGGCACTGAGTACATCTGAAAGCACCTTGAAGTCAAGAACACGAGTACTAAAGGAGACACAGACTGCTCCCTGAAAGAGGATGTTCCGAAACATCATACTAGACAAAGCGTTAAGTGGGACAGTCTTTGAGCTGTCTGTATGACTTTAATATGCTTTACACACTATATGTCCCTTTTAGACAACAGCAGGTTAACAAATGCCATCTTTCAGTCTATTTCATTTTCATGCATGGCCTAAAAAAAATCTGCAGTTCTCCCACGGTCAATTAACTGTTTTCAATATCTCAGATTAGTCACTTAAATCAGAGCAACTGCTTTGATGAAATGGAAGCTGGGGACTAAAAATGAATGTTAGTCCTGATTTAAGAGGTTTTGTTTTTTTTCCTCAGAGGCTGCATGAAAAAGAAAAAAAAAAAACTTGTACATAAACACTACAAATGTATAACCCAATTGCAATGCTTATCACAAAGGAAGACATCCTGCAGTCAAGCGAAAGGTGGCCAAAATTTGGCGTCTTGCACAATACTGCTGTAGTTCATTCAGTATGCAGTACATGTTTCAATAGGTCTTCAACTAGGTCAAAGTATAGGTCAGAAGAACGGTGTGTGTTATGTGTAGCTAGACCCCAAAATATTAAAAAAAACTACTAGTGCCTGACCTACTTGCTATGCCAAAAGACAAATCTCCATATATGGGAGGTTTGAACTATTCTACCAAGATAGAAGGGAATGATGTCACCATAACAGCCTCATTTTATAGAATGAGGCCTGTAACAGTATGAATTAAGAGGAATGAATAAATCATTGGGGGAGAGCTTCAACAATTCTACACCAGTAGGCCCAACCTGTTGATCGTGATAGACAGGTCAATTTCAAAGCCTTATAGAGAGCAACTTGCACATGCACACATAAAAAATAAATAACAATAATAACGGTGAAATCATATATTTGAAGACGTAGGCTTTGATCTGTGGAGTTAATATAATGCAAAGGAATTAGGAGAAGTGTGCTGATTTGTGCAGGTCTGCAGAATTTTGTGCTACAGGAAAACAAAGACCGTGTGAGCAGTCGTCAGTTAAGGTGTGACGTTAATCAATAGTGCCACAATTCAAACTGTGTGAGGAACGAGGAGTCGCTATTGCCTGGAAGTTGAAAGAATTAAACAAAACATTTCTCTCTGGTATACTTTTGCTTTAAGACCTCTCTGGAAAACTAAAAATAATTTTCAAACCATACCAGTGTTTAATTGTACTGTTCTTATTTTTATTTAATTATTCTAATCATACTAAAACAAAAAAATGGGTGAGAGGCCCTCAACTTACTTTTCATTTTCATATAGTAGGATGAGTATTTTTTTTTTTTTTTACCACTATGACTGACAAGTGTGTGTTTAATTTGCGATGCACACTTGGCTCTGGCAACAAAAGGGAAACATGGAAAGACATTTTGGAAAAGATCATACAAACTATAAACTTTCCAATTGAAAACTAACTTAGAAAAAAGAAGGCAAGGAAACTTAAACCAGGCTTAAACTTCAGCTCTGCAGTCAATGTTCACCAAGCTAACCACCAAATCCAAGGCAGCAACAATTGCTTAATTATGCATCAGAAATCTAATAGCAAACCGAAAGACTCCATTTGAAGAGGGCGAGCTTTATATAGAAACTCTTCTAGATGCTTTGGATGCACTCTTTAACCATTTCAAAAACAAAAAAGGGAATATTGTCTGCTATCAAAAGTGCACACAAAAATGTATCAAACTGACTGATGACATTCAATGCCCAGCCTCTCACGGACGGTTCGTTTCACTATTCTACACGTCAGGAAAGGGACAGAGGTCAGCTTTCATGCCCCTGAAAAGGTACTTTGAACTCCTTTAGGCTACATTAATCTGAAGAGCTGGACAATATAAAATATCCATATTCACATAAGTTAGGACATTTAAATAACAGTTACAGGTATGCTAAATTGGACATAGTTTGAAAATCAGCACAGGTGCCAAGTAGCGACAGTTACAAATGTAGGTGTTGGAATTTTTGTGGGGGTTTTGCGCGGGTACATATGGGATTTGTGTCCTGTGGTTTACAGAAGGCAGAAAGGATTGACTTGTGAATGATTAACAATTTCATTCTTAATATTTCAGTTAGATCTGAACAATTTAAAGACCAGTATCATTACCTCATATACAGGCTACTCAATGTTGTCTAACTAAAAGTGTCAATATTGAACAAGAGATTAATCATTTCTAAATGCACAGTACTAAGCCAACACATTAGCATTACACAAATAAGAACTGTACTCATAATATAATACAGCATACAGAACAACTTCCTTTATAGCTAAACAAAGGTTTATCAGTAAGCTGTGGGACTCAAGCTGAGGGTGAGTCTATATTTATTCTCTTTAACAGGTTCATTCACCATCAGTAGCCATGAAATAAATTACTACATTGTAAACATGTCTAGGAGAAGTGATTTTTTTTCAAGTGTCTTATTGAAACGGCTAAATATTTTAAATTAATAGACAATACGCACATCAAATTAGGGGTACACATATTGTGTTTGCTATAACTATCCCTTATCATTCTATAGCACAAATTTCTGTACAGTTGTTTAATTGTCGCACTTAACGTGTCACAAAGAAATTATCTTTACATGATGTACAAATAAATATAACAAGTACTGAAAAGAGAAATTGTGATATGAATTGAGGCCATTGTCTATGATTCAGTACATTGTTCAATGTGGTTCTGTACCGTTTCTGGACATTACATTTTACACTCACACACAGACGCACAGAGGGGTATTTTTAACATGGTGAAATACAAAATATTTTTCTATACAGAATTTTTACAAAGCAGAAGGAAAACCAAGACAAACAATCCACTGATATTCTAGAGTCATCAAGATTACAAATTCCATTCACTCAGGGTATGCCTCACAATCTCAATTACCCGCCTTTTACAACTCCCAAATAGTCAGTTGAGCAGTTGGACTACAGTGACAAACCTCGCTATCAGTGCATTGGCTGCCATACAAACAGCACAACTCTCACCAGAGGGAATGTTTCTGAATGACCTTTGCCTGAAAGCCACAGATAAGGTTGCCATGGAAATGTAAAAATGCCCTGCAAAGCTGAGGCGGGAAGAAATAACTGACAGACTGAGGTTAACTCAACAGAAATAAAAGTCAGTTTCCTTTTCTGTTGTTGTTGTTCTTGGTTTTTTGTTTTGCTTTTTGGGGCTTCTAATTTCTGAGTGGATTTTAATGTGTCTGGGGTTCTATCCACTTGCAAGCAGACCTTAGTTCACTTAATCACTTCCAAAAAATACTCTGTTCAGTTATACATGGAAACAGAACGTAAACACTGGTCAATTGCATGATAAACACTATTAACAGTTTAAAATGCCTTCCTGTAAACAATTTCTGAGTAGGCATGCAAGGAAATGTCCTATGATTATTTATTTATGTTAATATATTGTATTATGCTTTTACTTTTATTAAAAAACAAACTTGTCAACAACCTGTGCAAATTTTCAAAACAATACCATCAGAAATTAATTCATTTCCTTTCTACACACAAACAAAAATGCCAGATAATTGATTATGAAAGGGAAAGTATGCACTTAAAATCTGAAACAAATATGTACATACATACATAAATACATATATACAGGATCTATTATTTATAAAATCTGTACACACACACACAAAACAACAGTCAATACTAGTTTTAAGAATAAATAATACATTTTTGTATTAGCATTGTAGATGTTAAATTGTATTTTAATTATACAATTTGCTGTCTCTGTTCAGAATTAAACAGAGCCGTGAGTCCATCTTTGTATTACTGTATAGGTATGGGCCTTCTAAATATTTGTTTTACTAGTTAAATATCCCAGAGACTAAATTATTCATGGCATGCAAACATCAATGGATTAAAGTATATAAAACACATGTAAAATCTATTAATACCCTTCTCGCACAATGACAAATTTAAATTAAAATCATAAAACAAGATGACGTCACAATAATTGTCTGTACAATCTGCACAATTATTCACAAGGGAAGCTGAATTCCTACCAAGTTCACATTGGATGCATATGAAGTATGAATTAATGATAAATTGCACATTTATTTATAATTCTCCTTATTCATGGTGGAACAGCACTGCTATGATTTTAAGTTTTATTCCTAAACACAGTTAAGATTAAGAAAATACAAACAAATAAAAACAGGCTCAACACAGCATGACTGTTTTTAAATTCTAGACGTTTTGTTGCATTGTGAAATTCCACAGATGGGCGAAGAGGTAGAGAGACGGAGAGATAAAGATCAGTATGTAACTAACAAAAGACACTAAACATCTTTGCTAGAGTTTAGTGAAAAAAGAGAGGAACTTGCCCAAGATTAAAGGCAGAGTTTTTGCAATAAGCTCTCACATTTAAAATATAAAATAAAACGCAGGCTTGGAAAATAATCTTTTTATTCAGCACACTTTGTTTTCCTGGCAGGTCTCGGGCGTTTCAGTGCACTTGATTTGTGTCAATGCGCAAGCTCCTAATTCGAAGCAGAAACTGAGCAGCAGATCGTAACAGAGGGGGCCAGCTTGCTGACAGATGTGTGTGGTTGTAGTGCTGAGGTCCAGCACATTCCTCCTCCAGACACCCTCCCCACACACGCACTGTAACAAGAGACAGCCCCAGCCCACAGGCAAGCAGCCCCAACCACCATTCTGAGAAACAACTCGCATTCAAGAACCAGTCTCTCTCTATTTTCTGAATTTTATGTTTTATTTGAAGTGCCCAATTACTTTCCCCCAGTTTCTGAACTTTGTTACCCTTTACGACTGTATAGGAGGAAGTAGATGAAGGAAGCATCCTCAGAAACGCATGTTGTCAAAGCTATTCATGATGCTGTTTTTCATACTGCCAGCCTCAAATGCCCACAGTCCAGCTATTCCACCAATGGGAGGACTGGATGCAGCTCGAAAATGCTAACAATTAGACCCTGCAGGTGCCCAACAACCCACAGGGAATCAGTGCTGTTTGAAGAACTGAGGATTGCCCAGTCAACCTCTACACACACACCCCTGGTGGCCCTTTTTTGAGCACCAAACTTTGAAAAGCCCTGGCCAAAGATGGCATTAGTATAGCTGAAGTTCTATAAATTACATCTAGGACTCCAGGTGAGGCCTGTTACTGGATACACTACTCGAGAGTAGTCATCAATTTCTTATTTTTGTTCTCTTTTACTTTTGCTGCCACCTTTGTTGTTTGGAATTGGCACTGGTGAAATCAACCTGGATCACAGCCACAACTTTCATCCCAAAATGAGAAAGATGACAAAGTACAGGTGTGTTCTGAAATGTACACTGTCCCAATTGTTCACTTCTTTAACACTTTGAGTGCACACAGCAACTAGCTAAGCCAAGGCATTGTAGATAGGTCTAATACAACTCCTACAGATAACACTGTTGCCTCACTGGCTCTTGGTAATCCACAGGGATCACGGTTTTGTGGTAAGCCAAGGAAGCCTTAACCAAATATGAGCTCACCCAACCTTGGCAGCTAACTGCATGCAGCACCAAGAGGAATCCAGGTTACAGTGGTCTACAGCATAACAATGAAGGAACCAGTGCTGATGAGACTGTAGGGTTCAACCAGTTTACATTTTCAGTGCTGTTTAAATGTGAATCTGACATATAACTGCAGGTATCTTTTCCTCTTATAACAAACAACCCTGACATGCAAATTAAACTAAAGCTGTCAGTGTGTAAAACTTCTGAGCTCACGTTAATGTGAACACACATCAAATGTGATTTCTCAACTTTGCCAGTCCAGGTAATCATACGTAAAGAGGTGGAGTCCCTGTCCTTCGACTACTTTAAAAAAAAAAAAAATTTTTTGTGAAACTGCTAGGTCAACTATGAATACCATTTAAAAAAAAATATATATATATATATATATATATAATTTTTTATTTTTTTTCATTATTATTATTATTATTTCTTTAAATAAACATATCCAAGTACGATTGCCAAGTATACCATGATGAAACTTGGCAAAAAGTTTCCTCTTCCTCCCTTTCCACTTTGTTCTGTGTGTATCTTGGCCAGTTCCAACTCTACTGTGCAGCTTTAATGTATGAACTGTGACAAGTGTTAAGCTCCAACTACTATTTACCACTAATTTTTAGCAGTATTTTAGTAAAAGGGTGTAACCTTTACCTTTTTACTGGAAAACAAGGGGAGGGAGAACACTTCACACAATGCTTTTCTTTGAATCTTCAAATCTCTTAAGTTTACCTTCTTGCTTTTAGTTTTTTCTCTTCTAAGCTGCTAAAGGTGCTGCGGATTCTGTAATACAATAGTCCTCGCCTGCTGCCAGGATTTTCCACTTCAATGGACCCACCCTACGAGCCACTGCTGCAGCCCAGGGGTATTCATTGGGGCTGTCAGAGAGAGCATGTGTCTGGTCTTTCAGGATAAACAGAGCAAAGTACACTGGAATGCTCTGGTGAGCAAACTGCCTTGTTTGGCAGGAAACGAAAAAAAGGAATGGAAGAAGAAAAAAATATTTAAATGATTTACTGACTTACACACACAGGAATCTTAAGAAACTTTTTAACATTATCAAAATTGTACCAAGAATGGATGGGAGCAAATAATATCCTGATTCATGTTAACAGCTTAGGTGACAATGTCTGATGATTTCTGATGACCTGCCTAAAATAATGCAGGGGTCAGATTGTAGGTCAGATAAATAAAGCAGTATGGTATGATGTTACATCCAGTGTGTTTAGATAATAAATTCAAATAAAGTACAGTTTAAAGTATCTGGAGCAGAGGGTCGTGGGTTCAATCCCAGGTGGGGGACACTGCTGTTGTACCCTTGAGCAAGGCACTCTACCTAGATTGCTCCAGTAAATTCCCAGCTGTATACATGAGTAAAATGTAAGTATAATGTGATATATTGTAACAATTGTAAGTCACCCTGAGAGAGATCACCCTGTCAAAATCCCTAACAGGTAAAACAAAAGCAGAATTCTTTCACTTGTGTTGTGTTATACAAAAAGATAACGGCATTCAACCTGCTTTTCACATTTCTTATGTTTGTATTTAAAGGGGGGACAAGACAAATATAAAAACCTAAGACTAGAAAGCTAAGCTATAATTAGTATTGTTAAAAGTGTACAGATACCATCCCTTCTGTTGTTTTCTCATTGCCCATGGTGTCATGTTCTGAAACCAGATGAGCTACTTGAGAGAAAATTTAAATAAGTAAATGTGGTCCTACAGAATAATGTTGTTACCAGAGCTGTAAAAACCTGCCCATTTTGACCATATTTCAGAACTGAATTTAAACCAAACTCTCACTCTTAGTTGCAGTCTGTGTCAGGAGGGTCAGTTGTCTAGCATTTCCACACTATTTTTTTTTCTCTGTGTGTGTTTGGTTCTGTTGTTGTTGGGGTTTTCCTTTAAGATTACACACCTATTGGGAGAAAAAAAAAAAAATTGGCTTCTAAAATCATGCAACACAGTCATGTAGGAAACACTACAAGGTGCATAATTTACCAGGCATCTGAATTTGGACTTCCCTCAACACTACAACCAGCCCAAATAGAAGAAAGGGAGGAAATAGAAGTCTAAACCCGAAGATAGCCTTGGGATATCCTGCTGTGGAGATATCCACAGCCGCCCTTTAAACTGTATCAGCTGATACTGTCAAGATTGGGGACTGAACTCGAAAGCTAGCCATCCTGTCACTCTGGAAGTAACTGACCATGTTAGAGGACAATCAAACTTCAAGTTACAGTAAAAGAAAAATGTGAAAGAAAAATAACTACTATTTACCACTACGTACTACTATTACTGCTACTATGGGCAATTTTTACATTTATTAAATGAAAGACAAATTAAACATTATTTTCCTAACTAAAATAAAAAAAGTCACCTGCCTGAATGTGAACAATTTGTTCCACAGGATTTCTTATAGAAAAAACGGTGGTTTGTTCTAAGCTCACTGTTTGCTGAATGACTGAGCTGTCAGCCGATTTAATAACCTTTTTTAATTTAAGTTCTGCTTTACTGCCAAATTGACATTGCACACAGGCCCAGCAAGTCAGGAATAAATTGAAGATGCCACTCAAATGTGGACTTCAACAGAAATCCTTTTATTACCCGTTCATTTTCTGTACTTCAGAGAACCTGCTTTTTTTTCTTAAATAAGCCATCTCTTTATCCTTCTGCACACTGGGACAAACAACCATCTGTCCTGAGATCATAACACGAATTAGCAGCAACAAGGTGATTTTTCAACATTTCTAATACCAAAAGGATCCCCATCCCCTCTGTGTTGTGAAAGACCTCTGAGTTACAAATATAGTAAGGGAAAAAGTAGGTATTGAAGAGTAGTATATTTTTCCCCCACACTTAGGAAATACAATTATATTTTTATTTCGCAACCTTCTTGCCAACACATCACAAAACACTTCTGCCGAGTTTGAAAAGAGACAACATGTTAGAGGGTGTGAATATGATACAATCCAGTTATAAACCAAAACAAGAAGTTTAAACTAAGGCATTTTTATAAAGACAAGCTTTTGCTTCTGATGGGGCGAGATGATCAAATATTCTGTTCCAAGAGCAAACTGGGCCTGTAATGCAGATATAGATATTTATAGTTAAAAATAATCACTGTGGCTGTGGCTGGGATGCCCCTCTTGCATGTGCATTTGGTCTTATTTAATAATAATAATAATAATAATAATACAGACGGGTGACAAATTAAAGGAAAAACTAACATAAAGTGTCTCAGTAAGGTGTCGGGCCACCATGAGCCGCCAGAACAGCTTCAAAGTGCCTCGGCACAGATTGTACGAGTCTCTGGAACGCTACTGGATGGTTGAACACCATTCTTCCAAAAGATATTCCCTCATTTGGTGTTTTGATGATGTCGGTGGAGAGCGCTGTCCAAAATCTCCCATAGGTGTTCAATTGGGTTGAGATCTGGTGACTGCGAAGGCCATTCTCAGAATAACTTCGTAATGATTTGCTGTGACCCTGTGAAGGGGACAAGTGGACCCAAACCATGCCAGGAAAATGCCCCCCACAGCATAACACAGCCTCCGGACCCCCTCAATGTAGGGGTCAAGCAGTCAGGCCTGTACCGTTCTCTTGGTGTCGCCACACATGCTCTCTCAAGAGCAGTCTTTGTGATTGAAGCTCCTGCCATTCGTGCCACAATAATGACCCCTCTTTCAAAGTCACTTAGATCCTTTCCTCTTGCCATCTTGATCCAAAATCGAGGTCAACTGGGCCTGCTCAGTATTTGTATACATACCACAGAGAACGATAGGATGTTAATTGCTTAATTGTATCATGCAGTACACCTGTTTGGAGGCATCTGCATTCATTATGTTCCTCCACTCATTTATTCAGGATTTTCCTTTAATTTGTCACCCGTCTGTGCACACACACATATAAAGTCCAGACTTAATCTATAGTTTCTGCATTCTTAAGGTCAGTTTAGATTCACAAATGGAGGGCACATCAGTTGAAGACACTAGTACAGCGGATTTGAGACCATGTGTAGGATTAACCAATACCTTTTCATAGTGTATTGTGAGAGAAGTATTTAGAATATAGGTAGGAGACTACCACACTGGCATGAATGGAATCCTTCTGTACACCACTGTCCATTACAGAAAGCATTAAATAATGACCTGGTGTCAGCAAGTAACAGGTCAATCAAAAGCACACACAGTAAGAAAGCAAAGCAGTACAAACAGATAAGAAAATGCAACCTTCTCCAGAATAATTTCCTGATAACTGCAGGGAAAAAATCAAGTGGTGCCTCTGACAATACAAACTCGATTGGATATGCATGATCTTAGAAAACTCAAATACTTTTTGCGACACATGCTATCCCACTGTCTGGAAATTACTCTCAAAGGTCAAAGATCTCCATCTTGCAAGAGACCTTAGTCTTTTTGCATTGTAGCCTTGTTCTTGGTTTAAATATAGTTTGGTAAATGTTTTTGATGAAAGTGACAAAATAAACTTTACAGCACTTTTATAGGACAAAATACAGTCAAAGGGCTTAACATACTGTTTGTGCCAAATAAACTGTCAAGCTGAAATAATCTTCTGGAAAAAACTTGAAAGCCCTTCTTTAAAATTGGACTTTACCCTGATGACTAAACATGCACAAAACCTAGATAATCTGTCTGAAGATGAAGAGCTATTCCAGAATTTAGTTTTAACCAGTTATTCTGTTTTAAATGAGATATTATTTTTAATCTAAATCAAAATAAAAAAGATATACAGCCCTTACACTTACAGAAGTTTGTCTGTGCTTTGTTTTTCAGAATTACATCAAAGCAAATAATTTTAATCTTACAATAACTCTTCGACTTAAAAAAAGAAAAAAAAAGAAAAACTTGGACCGATTAGATTGAAAATTCCAGAAGTTCTGACATTTCACATCCGACATCTTTAGAATCTATTGAAAAACTGAAGACAGAAGAACCATCCACTGTACGTTTGTTTTGTTTTGAGGAAAGACAGGGTTAAAATCAGATTCAAGCCGAAGTGCAGACTTCAGAAAATAAAAACTTTTTTTTTCCACTCCCTGCTACAGCTCAGGCAGGGTTGTGAAACATGCTCTTGCGAGGAGTCTTGTGTAGGAGTCTACAGGCATCGGGTCTTTTATTTTGGAAGGAAACCGTTTAAATGTGGTTTGTGCTACGATAAGTCTCCTGATCAATGGCCTGAGGTTCCTGCTGCAGAATTCAAGTCAGGACTTGACCCAGTTCCCCTTCGTACAACATGAGAGTTGTACTTAACCCAGTGTCTCCCCTTCCCTCAACAGCTGTCGAATAAAACTAAATTGTGCAGAGGTAGCAGAAGATCAAAGACAGCAGGCTTTGGCATTTTTCTTTCCTATATTTTTTGAAGCAGTAAAGCACAGAGCACTTACTATACAGCTCTCCTAGATTAGTCAGCTTTGTGGTCGCCAAAAATACTGGATAACTGCAGAAATTACCTATGCATTTTAACAAAGATTTCTTTGTAACAAATCACAGCCACAGACACCAAAGGGGGGTGTTCAAATAATCTTATAATGTTCTGTATTTCTATGCCTTTTGTTTGTTTAAAAATCAGAACATCTTTTCATTCACACACAGAAGAATGTGTTTTAGGAGATAAACAATTTATAGATTACAACACTATTACAACTCTTGGAGATCAGTAATTTCTTCAGCTTTGCAGAACAAAAAAATATGCATTAACTACAGAAATTAGCTTTTCGTTTTAAGAAAACCCTTTGTAACAATCCACCGCCACATACACCAAGGGAATGTTACAATATCCTGTATGTTCTGTGTGTTTTGTTTGGTTAAGATAAGCAAAAGGGTTTATTTTCATTGATTGAGGAATATGTTTTAAGATTGTTTCTATATAAAATTGATTTATTTATATAAAAAGGAAAGCCCCATGCTGAACAATAGTATTAATAATGAATCATTAATAATAATAATAATAATAATAATAATTCAGTCAAGACGGGGATTTTCTCTTCTTTCCTGAAAAGCTTGTTTTAAGAGAGCCTGAATTGAGCAATACCTATTTACACATGATAAATCATCCCACCTACAAAGGCTATATCCTGCATATACAATGCCCCTCAATATAGATTATGTTCAGTGCCTTAAAAAGTCCTTCTAGTTTATTGAAATGTAGAGCAACACTGACACATAGTTCAGTGGGTGAGGATACTTCCATGAAATTACACTCAGTACTCAATAAGAGTTTACAGTGCAAGAAAGGGCTAGTGAGTACAGGTGGTAAACACCTCCTCTTTTGGGGGCTTCACTGCTGCAAGGTTCAGCTCCAGAGAGACATTTGCAAGACAGTTTCAGCCCAGGGCCCACACTTGTCTGCTTCATAAAACCACTACAGAGATTATGACAGTAGAGATGAATACAAAGCACAGGGTTGTACGGTAAGGATCCAGGTTGCAGGAGGTACAGAGGACACCGCTGAAGCTGATTTGGAGGGAGAATGAGGAACATTTTTCCAAAAATACTTTCATTCCTGTGGTACAAAAGGAAACCTTCCACATACGTGTCAGCTCCCGGCCCTGTACAAGGGTTAAAATTGTGTGTTTCAGTTTGTTCCATTTTGTGCATGATGTTGTGGTATGTACACATTGACATAACAGAACTCTGCATATATATATATTGCACACACACCCACACACGCACGCACACACACAAACACACACACATATATATATTCTTGTTATTTGTGTTATTTCCTTTCAATACAAAATATTTAGCAAATTATCAAGTAAAGATCAAGACGAAGATAACCAAAATATTAATAACAAAATAATGGCTCCTCATAATTTTTTTATTTGGACAAAGACCATATCACATGTCTGCATAATTATGTGGCTTTAATATCTGAATTGCTTTGCCTACTTTATTAATTAACTGATGTATTAGCCTAATAAATTTAAACCAAAAAGTGAAATAAAAATAAAAAGTGTTTAAAATGTTGAAAATGTTTAGATACCTTTCTATTATAGAAAACTACAGCAAATCTGAAATCACAGAAGCCAAGAAGAAAGACACTGCCTTAGCTTAGTAAAGTATACTAGCAGTTGTTAGATATACAGACAGTTTTTAAGATTGCAGGTCGGTTGAATATAGACAGCAGACTAGGGGTGTCAATATTTCCCTTCAAGATCCTACACCCTCCCTCATTCAGCTGCTGTACTTTCCTTTTTTCTCTTTTACACCAAATTAGTTCAGGGAGAGGGGTTCGACACAAACTGCATTTACCCAAACAATCCAGTAGTGTGATTCCTGTTTGAGTCAGTCAAAAAAACACCTTGAAAATTAAGAATTGACATAGACCACATGAAATTTTTGCCACCCACGGCCCAAACTCAACAACCTACACAGCAGTTATAAAAAGGTCTCGAACCACTTTTTTGAAATCACACATCTATGAAGTGTAATTGCTCTACGTGCAAGAAAATATTACAATTATTTATCACTGAAAATGTCAAGGACTGAGGTCTATTGCAGCGATCTATAAAAGGGAATGTGAGTGAGGCGGCCATTGGGTTATTTTAGCTAACAGTAGTAACATTTACATAAACAAACAAACAAGGACATTATATAGCGTCTTACAGCCACAGAGAGACCCAAATAAATCCACAATTCATCTATCTGTTTTGCAACCTATGACTAGTTATCACAGCAGCACAGCACTGGCATTGCCTACAACAGAATATCAGATCATGAGTACCTTTGATTATTTGTTAGCTCAACTACTCAAGCATCCTACTGCCCTGCACCTCATTTGGTGAACTCCCATATCACGTCTTTTCATTGTGTATGTCATTCAATAATATGTAATCTTATTACCATGTAGCTTTTTATTATGCATCTGTTTACTTTCAGTGTTGAATTCTACTACTACTAATAATAACAATAATACAAAGAGAATACCAGAAATTCCAGACTTGAGGAACACATTAGGTATTGAACCATTGAAAACATCTCAGTTCAGTGTACTTTGTGGCCTTGACCAACTGTTGGGATTGGAGGGGGTGCTAAGAGGGGAGGCGGTCTTTTCAGGCCGCTACTCTTGGGTCACAACCCCTGATCTCTGGAGACAACTGCTGCAGGACCTTTTGACATTTGGTGAAGTGAGCGGGGCACGTTCATGATGGCAGGATGACAGCGCTATCTCTGAGCAGATTCTGACGCTCGCACCTCCTGACCCTGCCCTGACGTCAGAGCTGCGGCCCTACGGCAAACGAGGCAGCCTGCCAATCAAAGGCCTGCTACTCACTAATTGAACAGTTAGAAAGTGCACATTCCAAAATGGATCCAGAGCAACCAAAAAAACAACACAAGAATAAACCTGTTACTTCACTAGGTAGCTTATTAGATCGTTTTGGAAACAGATTCAGGATAAATATTCATCACACACAAGTATATATTTATGTATGAACATATTTCTGATGTGCATAAATAGTGTAATGATTCAACATAATTTGTTACAGGACATTTGGGGAATACATATAAATGTATAATAGGAAGTATACTTTGATGAAGCATCAAAATATATAAATATAGTATACTTTTCCATTTCCAAGAATGTCTGAATGTCCCTTGCAGTATGTCAGGTGTGGAGAACATATTGAGTTTTATTCATTTGTTGAACAATAGCCACAATGCATAATGTCATTTTAGGTTCAACTATTCTTAAGTTACAGTCCGAGCAGTGAAACGGGGAGGGAAGACGCAAGTGCTGCATTTCTTTAGCCCCTTTAAAACAGCTATAATGACAGGCCTCAGGCAAACATCAGTATGGGTTCAAAACAAATGGAGAGATTTAGGAAGACATGCAAGTCTTGATACCCAGGTTACACACTACATTCAATTAACTGTTGCTTATATATATATATATTTTTTTTTATTATTATTATTATTTTTTTTTTTTTTGGGGGGGGGTTATGTTTGGTTTCCTTTAGAGAGTGTCACACTAGTATCTATGCTGTTGTGCAAGTAGTGATCATTGTTGTGTGTAGTGGTGTTCAAGACTCACAGCTCCCAACCCCATAATATAAAAGACAGGATGAAAAAAAAAATAGAAACCTTATCACTCGACTTAAGAACAAGGCAAACTGGGCTTGTTTTCCTGTCTGTCAGCCCTTCCCCCTCCACACCTAGCAGACAACTCAAGCATTACACACTTGTGCCCTCAAGTGGAGATTAAGAGAATCGTTCTTTTAGCCAAACTGCAGCACTACTCTACGGGGCATCTCTCTCTTTTTCATCCCTCATACAAGAAAGAACTAAAATATAGAGAGGATTGGTTTAAAAAAAAAAAGAGAAAACAAAACAAAATGTGAGATAATCTAGATCATTAGGAAAATATATAGTGATTGGAAATTAACTTACAAGTGCTCCATGTTCTCACATGCCTCAGTTCTGTATATATTTTGCAATTTTCAATTCCGATTGCTTTTGTTGAACCATCCATTTGAGTTGATTAACAAAATTAAATTGATTGAGCTTTCAGTGCATATGGATCACATAATACATACACAGTTATTTTGTAACTTCTTCAAAGCCACAAGACGCAAGAGTCTGCTTTGTCCCTTTTGAACAGGGGTCTGTAGCCCTGGCCCAGGAGAGGAACCAGGTCTTTAGGTTTCATTCCAAATTCTTAGCTTAGTTCATCAAGCCCCAGATTGAAGACATCTATAAAACCCGATTAACGGGGGTTCTCCAGTACCAGGGCTGGAGACTAGTGTATAAATCCACTAAAATACACATAATTCCTTGAATAAACACATAAAGCCATTCCTTCTTTCTTCCTATGTCCTGGTGAAACATATTTAACAGAATCAGTATTCCTGTTCAACCTGCAAAAAGTTGAACTCCCCGCTGCCCTCCTACCTCTTCTTCCCCTCAGTGAAACACAAGTCTTTGTTAGCCGATGCCAGCCATCTCTAGGACTATCTGTGGTATAAGATCAGGTGGCGATCGGCATACGCAATGCTGTATAATTAGCCCATTAGTGGCGATTGCGATTAGCTTAACCATTTTCAGCCCTTACTTGTTTTACTAAGCTGGCTTTGCATTCATTCCTAAAATATGCAGTGGGCACTGTTCCACTTATTTAATAACTAATGGTGCGCAATAATGCTAGTAATGACATACTATCAGCTCTCCGCTTCATTACACAATAATGGCCAACCAAAGGAAAAAAGAAAAGAAAATGGCTTTAGGAATCTTCTGGGACAGGTTATTAACCTCGCCTACACCCAATTATTTTGGAACTCCAACCAAAAATAATGATTGCTTATTTTTAATTTTTTTCCCACCCGACACCCATTAATTTCTGAAAGTTTAAATTCACTGGATTAAAAGTATGGAAACTTGGGAATACATGTATCGGAGTTTCAAAATCCTACACTACTCCACGTACTAATTATCGGCATTAGCAATGAATGTTTGCTGTCTCTGTTGAAGGATCATTATACATTTGTTTGGAATGGTTTTTGCAAGAAGCATTCATGCAGAATGTTTTCTGAGGAAATACATTAATAATAATAATAATAATAATAATAATAATATTAGTGGATCATTACATGTATATACAGGTCAGAAACGTTGCTCAAAAATATTTTGGTTCTTGAAAAGAGAGAGAAAAAGATAAAAAAGCAAAGAAAAAAACTAACAAATAAAAGACTATGTATTTATCATAAACAAATGTGAAGAAAATATCCTTTCATTATTGTGAATGATGATTCTCCTTCCCTTTGAAAAGATGTTACCCGAGACCAATGATGTTAATGAGCGTCTAACGAGGTCGCTTGTTCCATTTTGTTATGGTAATGAAGCACAGGTTACGTAACCAAACATTCTTGGGTATTCATCATTAGAATTGGTAAGTTGGGTCAAAAGAAAGAACTGGGACAACAAAACAGGAGAGGTAAATAACAGAGGCAGCTCAATGGGGGCCGATATTGGAGGGGTCGGTCTAGTCTTTCCCCCCGAAGCTTGTGCTACTTCATATTGCACAAATTTACGCTCACATATACACTCACCTAAAGGATTATTAGGAACACCATACTAATACTGTGTTTGACCCCCTTTCGCCTTCAGAACTGCCTTAATTCTACGTGGCATTGATTCAACAAGGTGCTGAAAGCATTCTTTAGAAATGTTGGCCCATATTGATAGGATAGCATCTTGCAGTTGATGGAGATTTGTGGGATGCACATGCAGGGCACGAAGCTCCCGTTCCACCACATCCCAAAGATGCTCTATTGGGTTGAGATCTGGTGACTGTGGGGGCCAGTTTAGTACAGTGAACTCATTGTCATGTTCAAGAAACCAATTTGAAATGATTCCACCTTTGTGACATGGTGCATTATCCTGCTGGAAGTAGCCATCAGAGGATGGGTACATGGTGGTCATAAAGGGATGGACATGGTCAGAAACAATGCTCAGGTAGGCCGTGGCATTTAAACGATGCCCAATTGGAACTAAGGGGCCTAAAGTGTGCCAAGAAAACATCCCCCACACCATTACACCACCACCACCAGCCTGCACAGTGGTAACAAGGCATGGTGGATCCATGTTCTCATTCTGTTTACGCCAAATTCTGACTCTACCATCTGAATGTCTCAACAGAAATCGAGACTCATCAGACCAGGCAACATTTTTCCAGTCTTCAACTGTCCAATTCTGGTGACCTTGTGCAAATTGTAGCCTCTTTTTCCTATTCGTAGTGGAGATGAGTGGTACCCGGTGGGGTCTTCTGCTGTTGTAGCCCATCCGCCTCAAGGTTGTACGTGTTGTGGCTTCACAAATGCTTTGCTGCATACCTCGGTTGTAACGAGTGGTTATTTCAGTCAAAGTTGCTCTTCTATCAGCTTGAATCAGTCAGCCCATTCTCCTCTGACCTCTAGCATCAACAAGGCATTTTCGCCCACAGGACTGCCGCTTACTGGATATTTTTCCCTTTTCACACCATTCTTTGTAAACCCTAGAAATGGTTGTGCGTGAAAATCCCAGTAACTGAGCAGATTGTGAAATACTCAGACCGGCCCGTCTGGCACCAACAACCATGCCACGCTCAAAATTGCTTAAATCACCTTTCTTTCCCATTCAGACATTCAGTTTGGAGTTCAGGAGATTGTCTTGACCAGGACCACACCCCTAAATGCATTGAAGCAACTGCCATGCGATTGGTTGGTTAGATAATTGCATTAATGAGAAATTGAACAGGTGTTCCTAATAATCTTTTAGGTGAGTGTATATACTTTGTCCTACAGAATTTGAGACATCTAAATGAAGGAAGAAAACCTAACCAGTTGTAGTTAAAATGTTCATACTCGGTTGTTCTGGGTTCCATTTAGTGTAATAAATATTGTTAATTCAGCTATCAATACTTATTAATGATAGCTTTTCAGAGTTTGTTGGATGCTGATTCAACCTAGAGAAAAATGTTATACAGTGCATCATTTGGTTACTTCTCAGGTTTCTCAAGCCTCTTCTGTATTCAATAGTGGAATACATCACACTTGGCAACTCTGGTTTCAGATGATTTAAGGGTATATACAAGAGTATAATCCATTTTAGGTATTGAAAATGTATAATAATATATGTCCAGCTTGTAACTTATTGCAAGTATTTTTTCTCAGACAGGTGTAGAACATTAAAAGACTACATCTTACATGTTTTTGCGTGGGGGCTTTCCCTGAAATACTTGACTGTGCAGGTACAACTAGGTTCAGGTATGATCTGTGGCTTAGGGAATTACGGCTATAATGCTAGGGATGTGATGACTTAAAACAACTAGAGTAGGGAAATTGACAAATGTTATTCTATAAGAGGAAGGAAGTAGGTATTCGCCATCTTAATAAATCCATGACTAGTCTCAGAAGCCATAATCTAAACCCATAATTATACAGAAAATAATTGTGTGTGTGTGTGTATATATATATATATATATATATATGAAAAAAATAAATAAAAAGATTGCTTACAGTACCAAAGGGTTAACACTGCAGCCTGTAGTCAAGTGTACTCCAGTTTATGTGGCACAATGGAGCACAAATGATTCTGTCATCGCGGTCATATATTTTATGATTGATCTTAAAAGACTTTCAGCCGAGTCATTAGTGCACCAGCTATCGCTTCGGCCACGAGTGCTCGAACATTTCAGTGCATTAATTGGGCATCCATTTTGAAATGTCCGGAACGGACCTCGCTTCTTTGATGCTGCTGCAGTTGTCAAATTGGGGGGGGGTGTACAATACGATGGGTTTCTGTGCTTTTTAATTAGTTTGATGTGCAATGAGGAGACTGATCAAAGTCTTTGCTTTCGGCTGCTGGACCTCAACACCCTGGTGATTGACTCAACTGTTCACTCTCACACTCGGTTCAGCTTCCACTGCCACAGGGGAATTTTGCCAATAAAATGAAGCTGCTGATTTTGTCCGGAAAAAATAAAATACAACAAACAAAGGTATATTTAACTCCACTTGCACTAAATGCCTTGGCATCCACTTAAGGGGCTACATTTCTCATTAACAGTGACCTAAAACAAATTAACAAGGTGTTCACACAGTTTATACACACAGGGAACAGCACACACCTGCATGCATTTTGCACTGAATATATTGAATGAGTGGCAAAAAAAGTACTTTCCCCAAGTATGTGTTTAGAGTCAAAATATATGGAAAGAGGAAGACACGATTTTACAATATATTGATATTGTACTGTGTTTTAGGACCATCACAACTTAATCGAGATGCACATTGTCTAAATCGATGCTTTGGTAAACATGAGTTTTAACCAGACTATTAGGTATAATTTAAAACATTTATTTTAAACCATAATTAAGCGCAGTACAAATGGATTGTACAAAGTACAACGATTCTGCTGCAGGTTACAGCAGGATTCAGCTTATCCAGATGAATGGATGTTTTTGTATTATTGGTACTGAGAACGATTAGATTAACTATAATATGCAAACCCCATGTCAGATATAACTGTCAGCAATGAAACGTTGTTAGTTTAATGCAAAATACAGCTTCAAATGAAGAATTAGAATCAGGCAGCAAGAAAAAAAGAGCAGTCATTTGAATGAAATAAAATATGAATGTATAAATTAACTGGGTTTGATTGAAGAAAGCTTCTCTGTATATAATGGTCTGTACTCAAAACATATCATCCTAGCACAAACAAGACCCACCTTCCTTCATATCAACAAAACGCATCAATATGCACCACAATCCCAATATCAAAATAAGTTTAATCAAAAAACAAAGTACACTTGTATTCATAGTATACATAATAGCTAAAACAAACCAAACATCCCAGCCATAATTTAGCATTTCACTGAGTTTAGAACAAACTTTTTTTTTTTTTAGAGCCAATTTGTGGTTAAAAAAGGAGACAACTAAACCGCATGTAGACGCAATGTTTAGCTGCCCCCTGAGCTGTATGCTGAAGAACGTCAAGTGAGTCCAGCCCAGCAGGCTTCAAATTGTCAGGGATATCCTGTCCCCATTCTGCCCTCCACAGAGAGGGAGATAGTGACAACAGTGTGAATAGTAATGACTTCTAATGTAGTTTTCTTTTGTGGCCACAGTGCTTGCTCTCTGAGGGACAGGTGTGGGAAGTTGAGATGGCAGCAGCAGGAAGTGAACAGTAGGGGTCCCAAAGAGGAGACTGCTGCAGGCTGCCCTTCTGTACACAAGCTGGTGAGAGGCTCACAGTAGGCCACGAAGCCTGAGCAAGGTCAGGTGTAAGGAATAACAATGGGCCATTATCAGGCAACAGCTCCTGAACTATTATCCATGTTTGACTCATGAGGGTAGACCGATTAACTTTTGAAACCCCACCCACATTAAACACACCACAATTAGAAATTCCAAGCATGCAAAATACACATATATATATATATATATATATGTTTTTGTGTTTTGTTTTTCTGTTCATCACTCTAAAACACATCTTCTATGTATTATTGTATTGTTTAAAAAAAAAAAAAAAATTAGCTAGAAAGTAAAAAAAAGTATTTTGCTCAGTATCAAAAAGGAATTCACCCCTATGTATAGCTGTGAATTTGCTGTAGGAAAAAAAACAGTCACTTTTTTCTAATGTGTAACTTTTATGAGGGCTACAAGCTAGGCCTAATTGCATAATATTTTGTAATCGAAGTTGGAAGTGTTATAGAGCAATGTTACAGGTTTAAAAGTTATTGAATTTAAGACTAAATATGTATTTATTTATTTATTTAAGTAATATCTAATATTTAGTAATATCAAGGTAACTTGACATGAATGGCTGTTATGATTGTAAAGAACAGTTACAGGTAAGAAATGCGACAGAAAATACACGTTTTCTCAACTCTCTTCAGCAGTCAAGACAAAATGCTGAAACAATACCCCCAGTTATCTGAAAAAGGAAGCACTGCCCAAGGGGGAGGGGTTTCTGCACACTTCCATAGGAACCCGATCAAAAACATCACTCAAAGCTGCCATTGGCCCCTGCGCTCGTCACTCAGAACAGGTCCCTTCCCACATCCTGTTCTATTAAACGATGTCTGTGCAGGTTCGTCCTCTTTTGCTAGGACACCCACGTGACCTTGCAACCCTTGGGCAGTGCTCCTTTTTCAGATAACCGGGGTTGCAAGTCAGAAGCACTGCCCAAGGGGTAGGGGTTACTGTATAACAAAACCGTCAACAACAAGGGATAGAATAGCCCCAGTGGAGGCACTTCGCTGATTTCTAGCTTCTCCAGGAAAGCGACGATTTCGACTTGAAACGCCGTACACTGCAACAGGTCCCTCCCTCGCGTCCACACCACGCCTCGGAAGGGGGGTGGACGTGTTTGAAACTGTAGGGAGTAGCCTACTGATATAATTTGGAGCACCCAAGAGTCTTGTGGCCTGGGAGCCGCCATCAGGGGGCCTCCCCATCAGCGAACTGCCAGAGACTACCTGCACTGCTGGGCCTGGGGTGCAACTGGGTGCAACAGGGTAAACCCGGGCCAGCTGCATGGACTGCTCTCTCTCTTGGAGGGTGCACATGAGAGCATTTCCTCCACAGAGGTGCCAAAAGTGAAGCCCAGCGAGAGGTCTCCTTTACGCATTCCCAACCTTCCCCCCCTTCTCCCGGTGGTCCTGGAGAAGGTCAGAAGAGAACGAGTGACTGTTCTGCTGATAGCCCACGGTGGCCTTGCAGATTCTGGCTTGCAGACCTGAATGACCTCCTCCACGGAGAGCCTTGGCAACTCTCAGTGATAGTGGACTTGTTGTTGTTGTCGGTTTTGTTATACAATAACCCCTCCCCCTTGGGGAGTGCTTCCGATTTGCAACCCCGGATATCTGAAAAAGGAAGCACTGCCCAAGGGTTGCAAGGTCGTGCGGGTGTCCTAGATCCTGGCAAAAGAAGACAAACCTGCGCAGATATCACATTTTATAGAACAGGAAGTGGGAAGGGACCTGTTCTGAGTGATGTGCACAGGGGCCAATAGCAGCTTTGATGTTTTCGATCGGGTTCCTAAGTGTGCAGACACCTCCTCCCCCTTGGGCAGTGCTTCCAGATAACCCCCAAAACTATCCTACAGCTCTTTGTTTGGCTAGTCGATGTTGGATCAAAAGGTTGTGCTATGAAACAATTAAATATATAATGTACTCTCTTACACATGTCTGTGAAGAAAACTCTTACAATCAAATCTAAGAAGAAAATATTGTGGTATGGGTTTTATATAAATGTGAGTGTGTGCTTGTATATATAAATGATGGAAATGGCAAATACCTCTCAATAAGTACAGTAGTGCTTCAAAGGCATAAGCTTCAACAAATGCATCTTTTACCCCACTCACTGGTCTGAGGTTATCTTAAAAACAAAAACTATTTCCATATGCAAAGCACGTACTACATTAATGGATAATTACAGACTAGGCCAAAAATACAGTCAACCTTTTGTATGGAGTCTCCCTCAGAAGTTACTTTTAACAACAGAGCTAATGACAGTGCCAAGCGATTCTATCTGCTACACCTGTAATAGCTGTGCATTTCAAAGGGAACCAGAGGAGGGAGGGAAAGGGATTAAAGTCTGCAGATGGGAATTATTAAAATAACTCAGACCGATTAGACATCCAAAATAACAGACTTATGTGCAAGTCTCTGTGCTCATTTAAGCAGATTATTTTATTTGTCTCATTTTTTAAACAAACATCCAGGTGGTTTAAATGATATGTCCTTGTGTTCAGGTTAAAAGTCAATGCCTCATGACAAAAGTATGTTTCTAATTACCCAAGATGGCATGCAGCTACCTATTTTTAATCAACCGCATGCATGCTATATAGTCTGTTGTTTGTTTCTGTAAAAACTGAATTACATAAAAAGTAATAGGACAAATCACTGAAATATTCAATTGGATGGCTTCAGAGGTCATGTGTCATGTAACAGGTAGGCTGGATCAAATCAAAACTTCCATCTGCTTGTGAACTGCAAATGAAAACATGTACCCTATAGTTTTGTTATTTAGAATTAGGAGACAGTAGCCTCCGATTTTCATGGGTCAGTCTAAGTTTTAATTTGGTCTTGGCCTTTTATGAAGGGCACCACGACTACTGAGTAAATATTGTGATATGACAGACAACAATGAACTGCAAACATTGACTGATTGACTGATACAGCAAGCGGCAGCTGCACCAGCCAGATTTGGGTTTCCCCTTTACTTTCCCCTTTAAGCAAACCCTCAAGTTTAAGGGTGTTGCACCAAGTACCTCAACCAATTCAAGTCAATACGCTGGATAAGGGGAAAAGGTACTGTATTCAATATTCAATACTTAAAAGTGTTTTATGCAACTGGGAGCAATGCATCTTTGCCGCCGCCCAGGAGTTGAACTAGTATGTGGCATTGCATTAGCACCACAAAGACTGCATCTGCGTAATGACTGCGCATAAAATGGGGAGGCCGGAGGGAGTGTGTGGCAGAGGGGGGGCGTGGGGGTGAAAAGAAGAGGGAGGTGGGAACGGAGGGTGTGGGTCACATGTGATTAGTAACAGATTAGAGTGAGTGTGCCACCCAAAAGTTGCCATTTTCTTTCAAGTCTGAAGTCTGAAGGAAAGGGGGTGTAATGTTATTCCCCCCCCACAACGCTTTGATCATCCAACATTTACCCTGCACTGTCTTTCTACCACCCACATGATTCAGTCAGGGCCTTATGTGAGCCCCCTGTGATATGTTTGGTTTGCAACCACAAGCCAGCTGCCAGTGTGGTCCTCGTGACTCAAAGGGTGACAGCCGCCAAAAAATGTCGCAAAATATATCCACGGGCCAGACAGATTAAAATGCAATGTTTCTTAAACTCTAGTAATGCCTCAACTCTACACACTTGGGATCTTTCCATCTATGACTGGAGATGAAAGCCAATTGAAAGCATCTCATTATTTTCATGTACATGGTCCTTCCTATGAGATTCCCCGACACTGTGCAGGGCAGAGAGGTTACGGGATTATGTTCTTTCTATAACCAATGCAAGTTCACATCAATCCACTTGGAAGGGAGCTAAAAAAGACAGTTGAACAAGTTTTCTGCTCACCACGCAGTATTTTCTGGCCTAAGATCTGTAAAACTTTTATTAATATATAAAATGTTGGCATTGTTTTCTTCCACAGTATACAGTTTGATTAATATTAAAATAAAAATAAAAACTGCATATACAACACTGAGGAATACTGTACTTTGGGTGATGGGTTGAGAGGTGTGAGAATTGTTACTTTCTAAGTTTTATTTTGTCCCAATTAGGGCCTTACTTTCAAGCTGCAGAAAAGTCTGGACAAACCAACCACTTCTTAGTAAATACAGTGGCTCTAAATGTTTTAAATTAACCTAAAACATATTGACATAAAAATCAAACCTGTTCAACAAGACTTTGCTCCGACAAGTGATGATAGATTCAAAGCTCTTCATGTAACAAAATTGATTTCATACAGTGCAGAAGATGCAGGAACACTCCCAGGAAGTAGGAAGGTACTGAATATATCAATATATATATATATATATATATATATATATATATATATATATATATATATATATATATATATATCAATATCTAGATTGCTACAAAGTACCTCTGCAAAAACCTCATCTAAAATTATCATTTCAGATTTTTAGATTTAGTGTGTGTGTGTGTGCACGTGTGTGCGCGTGTGTGTCCCTTTGAAAATAAACCCCCAGCTGAGCTACAGGAAATGAGTCTTCAGCATAATTTGAACTGTACACTTGTCCCCTGCGCTTAGAACCTGGGTGGCTGGGTGCTGAAAAGCATTATGGACCACCCCCCCAAAGATAGAATTGCACATGCATTCTCTATAGGGCCCCTTCAAAGCCAGCCATTGTTTATCCAAAACTGGGACACTTGCCCCTCTCATCTCTCTCCACTAAAGCCCAATGCACCACAAGCCTGGTCTGTCTGTGAAGCACATAAAAGACAAATGCTCACGTTTGATGTCAGCCTGGCTTTGCCTACAGTACCTACTGTCTTAACCATCTTATAAGAACACAATCAAGCGCTTCCCATAAGCTTTACTGTATTTATGCTTTGAAAAGATGAAAGGGTCCCCCTCCCAAAGGGTCCCTTTTTTTCTCGTCAGACAGGTCAAAATAGAAGGTCAAGTCCTGTTAAAGCTTTCATCAACGTATTATAGGGTGAAAGGATTACAGTCACAGGGAAATGCATTTCAAATCAAGCTACTTGAAAAATTGTTCTCTTCTCCTTTCTTGGCCCACAGTGGTGGTAAGACATAGGGTTGGCCATGCACCAGCTCCGGAGCCTGGAGTCAGCTCCAGGGTCAGAGCGGAGCTGGACAGTTTTTGTCAGTTGTGCTCCGGAGCCGGAGCGGAGCCGGAGCTGGCATTGCTGGAGCCCGGAGCTGAGGTCATGGAGCTCCTCCACTCTCCCCCTTCCATTAAATTCTCCCATATATTAAGAACAGTTTTCTTGAATTAACAAAAAATATATGACTTCACAGGTATTGTTGTGTGTTGGGGGTTATAAAATAAAATCACTTCACTCCAGCTATTAGTACATAATACATTTATTGTATTATTAATTGTAATTATATGACACCTTCATTTTTTCACTCCGTTCAAGAAGTGATTCTATAATCATAGTGTACATCTCTAGTGAACCACTTGCAAAACAAGGAAAGTCCATTTTAACTCTTAAGTTTTAAGTATCTCGAAAATATTTTATTTCAACAGGGAGCTCTGACAATGGGAGATGTTCCTCTAAGGAAAGAAAACAAAGGGAACCCGCTAGTAGGAAAGTCCTGAAATGTTTGTACCTCAATGCCAGGAGTATAAGGAACAAGATGTTGGACTTAGAAGCCACAGTGCTGGCATGTGACTATGATGTTGTAGGTGTGACGGAAACATGGCTAACAGTAAACGATGGGGATGAATACAAGTTAGAAGGATACACACAGTTTAGGAGAGACAGGCAAAATCGAAGAGGTGGGGTAGCATTATATGTCAGAAATGACATTGAGGCAGAAGAACTAAAATTAAATCCCAGTAACGGAACAGAATCTTTGTGGGTGAAAACCACCCAACTCAGATATTCAGCAATATGTTGCATTGTACAGTGTAATCAGGACTGCATGTAGCAAGAATGTGGCTGTTATAATGGGGGATTTCAATTTCCCAAACATAGACTGGGAAAGCCTGGTTGGGACTACAGAGGCAGAAATAGAGATGGTTGACTAAAGGGACTAGTAGAATTAAAAACAAACAAATCACCTGGGCCAGATGGTATATTTCCAACAGTACTTAAATACCCGTGGCCAGGGTCGAGGAACTGCTGGACGGCTTCTGCAGGGCGACGGGGGCCGCTGTCAACAAGGCCAAGAGCGAGGTCTACCTCTCCAGGGCATGCCCTGTCGGCCGGGGCCCGCCGACCGTGTTCCCTGTGAAGCCGTTTATCAAGGTTCTGGGGATCACGATCGACGGGACCAACACGGGCACCCGGAGCTGGGAGGAGGCCATATCTAAGGTCCAAAAGAAGATCCACGGCTGGAGCACAAGGACCTTGACGATGGCTGGTAAGGTGCTGGTCATAAAGGCCATCCTCTTCCCGATACTCCTCTACGTAGGAATGATCTTCCCCCCAGACAAGGTCATCGCAAAACTAGTGACCCGAATTATATTTCGGTTTGTCTGGGGGAGCAAAATGGAGAGGCTGAAAAGAGTGCAGATGGTGAAGGGTACCCTGGATGGAGGCAGGGGGGTCCCGGACGTTGTGCGGCTGATAAAGGCGCAGGGGCTGGCCTACGTGGTCAAGAACATCCAGGCTGCTGGCAAGAAAGTGAGTTTTATGAACCGCTTTTATTTTGCCAGCAGCCCGAGACCATTCGGCCTCTGCGCCATGGATAACACCAGGCCGCACTCGTGGGATCCCCCGCCGTTCTACAGGGCGCTCCGAGAGTTTGCGCTCGAAGTAGGCCTCCATAAAGTCATGCTGGCCTCCTGGGATTATAAGACCATCTGTAGCCAGATGAGATCTACCCAGGAGACCAGCCGGATAGAAGATTTCCCTCCCGAAACCTGCCGGTTTATCTGGGCTAACGCTACACACGTTTGCCTCACGAATACACAGAAAGATGTCTCCTGGATGGCTGTGAGTCGGTGTCTCCCCACCCGAGTGTTCATGCACAGAAGGGGCATAGCTCCTTATGACACCTGCCCCTATAAGGGTTGCCTGGGGAAGGAGACGGAGGCTCATATCTTTAGGGATTGCCCCTCCGCCTGCAGGGTCTGGCTCCTGTTTTTCCCGTTCCTCCGCAGGTTTGCCGTTCCTGTGCGGACGACCGCCCAGCGGATCCTTTATGGCCCTGCCAAAGGAATAACATCTCCCTCCCTGAGGTGCTGGTGGCGTGTCGTCTGCGCAGTGAAGCAGGCCCTGTGGGAGGGACGGAACATCTGCCTTTTTAATAAGCAGGAGCTGGACCCGATTGTCACTGCGTGGAGGGGCATGGTACTCATTCGTGAGTATGTCAATCTGGAGGTCCATCAGAGGGGCAAGGAGGAAGCCTACAAGATCTGGCACATAAAAGATCTGGGGGAGCTTAGGATCCCTTGATGGGACCCACCTCCGGGGACGACCATCTCCCCCTGCTGGAGCCCGAGCCAAGATCTTTTAATTCTTTTATGAAAGATTATATTTTAAAATGAATTTTAAAAACTAATTTTAATTGTTTTTAAAGATTTAGTTGTTTTTAAAAACACTAGTTTGATTGGTTTTTTGGGTTGTTTTTGTTATATTTCTTTGTCAAATGCATTGGCCGTTTGGTTTTAATTTTAAATGAATTGGACTGTTTTGGTTTGTTTTTTATTTTTCTTGTTTTATTTTATTTTTTTGATTTGTCCGATTCATTTTCAGTTATTTTCAATGTATTTGACATTTTTTGTTGGTTAGCAGGTTTGCTTTTAGCACATTTGTTTTTCCTTTTATGCACATGTTCAGTTATTTTGAATTTAATCACTTTGAGATTTTAAATTTTTTTAAGTGATTTTAGTAATTGATTTAAGAAAAAAAAAAATTAAATCATAAGTATTAAAAATTTGAATTTTTTAATATTTGTAAATGTAAAATACTATTACCTAATAAACAGTACTTAAAGAAATGAGGGAAATTATTTATAGGCCACTAACTCAAATATTCCAAATGACACTTAGAACAGGGGATGTGCCAACTGACTGGAAGACAGCAAATGTCAAACCAATCCACAAGAAAGGGGACAAAACTGAGCCAGGAAATTACAGACCAATCAGTCTAACCTGCATCACTTGTAAAATGTTGGAAAAAAATATTATACAGAAAATAGTGCAACATCTTAATGAAAACCATATTCTTGGAGATAGTCAACATGGGTTTAGATGAGGCAGATCATGTCTTACTAATTTATTAGAACTTTTTAAACATGCAACTGCAGCTGTAGATCATGTGAAAGCATATGATATGATATACATAGATTTTCAGAAAGCTTTTGATAAGGTTCCACACCAAAGATTGATCCTCAAATTGGAAGCTGTAGTTATTCAGTAGATAATGTCAGTAGATGGATTATGAACTGGTTGATGTATAGGAAACAGAGGGTGTCGATTAGAGGAGTCGCTTCTAACTGGAGTGAGGTTGTTAGTGGAGTTCCACAGGGATCAGTACTAGGTCTTTTGCTTTTTCTAATCTATATTAATGATCTGGACTCTGGGATAGTTAGCAAACTTGTCAAATTTGCAGATGATACTAAAATAGGTGGCTCAGCAGATACAATCTCGGCAGCACAGGCTATTCAAAGGGACTTAGATAATATTCAGTTGTGAGCTGACACCTGGCAGATTCAATGTGGACAAGTGCAAGGTATTACACACAGGTAACAAAAATGTCCACTATAATTACACTATGGGAGGAATAGAACTAGATGAAGTAACGCATGAGAGAGACCTAGGAGTCTACGTGGACTCCTCACTTTCTCCATCCAAACAATGTGGGGAAGCAATAAAAAAGGCAAACAGAATGTTAGGGTATATTGTCAAAAGTGTAGAATTTAAAACAAGGGCAGTAATGTTCAGACTGTACAATGCGCTAGTTAGAGCTCATCTGGATACTGTGTACAGTTCTGGGCACCACACTTCAAGAAAGATATTGCTGCTCTAGAGGCAGTTCAGAGGAGAGCAACCAGACTTATTCCAGGTCTGAAGGGAATGTCCTACTGAGAGACTGAGGGAACTGAACCTTTTCACCCTGGAACAGAGGAGACTACGTGGGGACTTGATCCAAGTCTTCAAAATCATGAAAGGCATTGACCACATCAAACCAGAGTAGCTTTTCCAGATCAGCATGGACACACGCACCCAGGGACAAAAATGGAAATTGGGCATTCAAAACGGAAAACAGGAGACACTTCTTCACACAGAGAGTTGTCACTATCTGGAACAAACTCCGCAGCAATGTGGTAGATGCTGAAAATTTGGGAACATTTAAAAATAGACTGGATAGGATCCTTGGATCACTTAGTTATTAATGGACACCAAACGAGCATGATGGTTAAAAAGGCCTCCTCTCGTTTGTAAACTTTCTTATGATCTTCTTATGTTCTTAACCAAATTCTTCATCTGCCTAAATTAACCAAATTTTATATTTATAGCCATCTTTTATCTGAAATGTCCTGATACGAAAATACCGGACCCCTGGATTTTGACGACAACAGGGGGTTGAGGGCAGATTTTACACTGATAATATTTTTAACGACATATCCAATAGATTACAGTACTTAAAATAACCGGAAATCTTCCAAAAATACTGAACAGAGGGTCAGAGGGTACATACAATACATGGCCATAAGTATGTGGATACTTGCTCGTCGAACATCTCATTCCAAAATCATGGACATTAATATGGAGTTAGTCCCCCCTTTGATGGAATAACAACCTCCACACTTCTGGGACAGCTTTCCACTAGATGTTGGAACATTGTTGAAGGGATCTGCTTCCATTCAGCCACACAAGCAGTCGCAGTTCCAATTCATCCCAAAGGTGGGATGGGGTTAAGATCAGGGCTCTGTGCTGGCCAGTCAAGTTATTCCACACAGATCTTGACAACCCATTTCTGAATGGACCTTGCTTTGTGCACGTGGGCATTGTCATGCTGAAACAGGAAAGGGCCTTGCCCAAACTGTTGCGACAAATGTGGAAGTGCAAAATCATCCAGAATGTCCTTGTATTCTGTAACACTAAGATTTCCCTTCAGCGGAACTAAGGGGCCTAGCCCGAACCATGAAAAATAGCCCTAGACCATTATTCCTCCTCCACCAAACTGTACAGTTGGCACTATGCATACAGACAGGCATCGTTCTCCTGGCATCCAATAAACCCAGATTCGGCCTTTGGTCTGCCAGATGGTGAAGTGTGATTCATCACTCTAAAGATCACTTTTCCACTGCTCCAGAGCCCAACAGCAGTGAGCTTTATGCTACTACAACCGATGCTTGGCATTGTGCATGGTGATCTTAGTCTTGTGTGGCTGCTCAGCCATGGAAACCAATTTCATGAAGATCCAGATGAACAGTTCTTGTGCTGAAGTTGCTTTCAGAGGCAGATTTGTACTCAGAAGTGATTGTTGCAACCAAGGACAGACGATGCACTACGTGCTTCAATACTCAACAGTCCCATTCTCTAAGCTTGTCTGGCCTTCCACTTCACGGCTGAGCTGTTAATGCTCCTAGACGTTTCCACTTTACAGTAACAATACTTACAGTTGACCGAGGCAGCTCTAGCAGTGCAGAAAGTTGATGAACTGACATTTTGGAAAGGTGGCATCCTATGACGGTACCAGCTCTTCAGTAAAGTCCATCCTATTGCCAATGTTTGTCTCTTGCAGACTTTCTTCCAGGATTTCTCTGTACTCTGCAGCATCTATTTTGCCCTCTATCTGTACAAGGTTTCCAGACGCTGATTCAGAGAAGCATCCCCATAGCATGATGCTGTCACCTCCATGCTTCACAGTAGGGATGGTGTACTCAGGATGATGTGCAATGTTAGTCTTGCGCCAAATGTAGCGCTTAGCTTTGAGGCCAAAAAGCTCTATTTTGGTCTCATCAGACCACAGAATCTTCCCCCACTTGTTCTCAGAGTCTCCCACATGCCTTCCAGCAGACTCTAGTTGAGATTTGATGCAAGTTTTTCTCTTTCCCATAAAGGCCACTTTTGTGAAGCACCCAGATTCACAGTTGTGCCATATTTTCTCAATTTCTTAATAATGGACTTTACTGTGCTCCAGGGGATATTCAATGCCTTTGAAATGTTCTAATATCCTACTCCTCATTAGTGCTTTTGAAAAGCCTTATTCCGGATTTGATTTGAATGTTCCTTCATCTTCATGATGTAGTTTTTGTTAGGAACTGTACTAACCAACTGTGGGACCTCCCAGAGACAGATGTTTTTAACCTGAAATCATGTGAAACTCCATCCAGGTGGACTCCATTCAACTAATTACACGACTTCTAAACACAACTGGTTTCACCACCGCTCAATTCAATTACTTTCTGTTTTGTATTTTTATTTGTAATTAATTAAGAACAATTTGCAGATTGTATTTTTCACTTTGACATTATGGACATTTTCTGTGTTGATCAGTGGCAAAAACTCCTGATTAAATCCATTCTGATTTAATGTTGTGGAAATGTGTCCACAATGAAATATGGAAAAGTCCAAGGGGGTTAATACTTCTGAGAGCCACTATATACACCTGTCAGCAATGGGTGTGGCTGAAAAAGCCATATCCACTAGTTAGAAAGGGTGTCCACATACTTTTGGCCATGTAGTGTAAAAATACCAGACAGTCCGGTAAAATACTGTCCGGATGGCAACCCTAATTACCACAGACATCTTTACAATTTTCTACTTTTTCATGTGTCAATGGTTACAGATATCTGTTATTAATATGTTGGTTTTGTTAAACAGTTATTCACATAAACGTACAAAAAAAAATGTTAAAAATAATGATCTCATCCTAGCTTGCACTGTTTCTTGTGGCTCCAGAGCTGAAGCTGGTTAAAAGCAGCGGAAGCCAGAGCAGCCCTGTAGAGCTGCACCGGAGCTGGAGCTGGGGCTGCTGGAGCCGGGCAGAGCTGGAGCAAGGGGTCTCCATCAGCTCCAGAGCCAGCCTGGAGCTGGAGCTGAACCTCTGGAGCCACTCCAGAGCCAGAGGCGGCAAACCCGGAGCATTGCCAACCCTAGTAAGAGATGCTTGTGTCTGCTTAGTGTCTTACCACCTTCCAATGCTTCCTAAAGACACATCTGGTTTAGATTACACCTGAAGACCATTCTCTTATATCTTAAGGTCATGCATTGTAATGTGTGGATATTGTTTCCTTCTAATTGTGTTGTGAATGCATAGTACATTGTATGTGTTTGAAAATCATGTAACCCTCTGAAATCTGGTTCAGTGTTTGTTTTCTGTTATTATGTTTATATATACCAACTGATTCATTACATTTGCAGCACCATTCGTATCTTGAAAAATGAACAGGATGCTGTGCCAAGGAAATATCCAAGAGGCATTGTTACAGCAGTATGTTGGTAAATTGGGGAGTAAGTTCGATCAAAAATGCATGAAAAAGGATTATGTATTTTGTAACCTGACACAGACACTGGCAAAAAAAATATTGATCCAGTTTGTTGTATCAATGTGATAAAGCACACTGGTTATCTGCCAACACAATTGTGCTAAGATATGTGGTAACTGTGGTTAGATGCATGCTGTTGATTGTAAATGAGTGTACGAGTGTCAGTGTGTAGTGGTATGTAGATACTGAAAATGTTTGTCTGGCATGAGAGGGATGTCTTAATTCACCTTGATTATAACTACAGAATGCCACATAATGTGTTCATTTCCTCTGTAATTGTGACAAATGGACACCAAACAAGCATGTTGGGTCGAATGGCCTCCTCTCGTTTGTAAACTCTCTTATGTTCTTAAATCACAATAACGTAAAGACAGATGGACAGGCCATCCCAGCTGTCAATCTCTCTCACGCAGGCAGTCCCTTTTCACACCTAGCCACAGACAACAGGACACGATAACAGGGGATCATTATCAGCCACTGACTGACACCTACATGGGGGAAAAACACTAGCCAAACAGGAAGGCACACTCTCCAGAGTGATAGATAAGCCCCGAATTGGTCATTCTAAAATGACACTACATTTTCCAGACACGAAATTAAGGTTGTGCACAAGCAAGTATTGGCTTTATCATAATCTGTGGCCCCATGTAGGATATAACACCCTTGAGAGTAACAACAGTGGCAGAGAAGTATTCTATGCCACAGCCCTCCTGAAATAATATACAGTGAACTATTAAAATCATAATGGCTATTTTTCCATACGGCAGTACGGAAACACTAATGGTGGGTACTAAATCTATCCAAACACACACACACACACACACACACACACACACACACTACGCCAACTCACCTTCTGGGTACATAAGTACTGTGGAAAAAAAGTGGTGGAAATGAAAGTGGAATGAAAATATCACAAATGAAAAAACAATACCATATACAATATTATATATATATATATATATATATATATATATATATATATATATATATATATATATATATATATATATATATATATATATATATATGATCCTTACCTGGATCAAATACTGGTTCAAACCCAAGATGTAAGATAAGCTTTCTAAGTCTATATTTAACATTTTTTTAGAGTGTTCACATCATTTTTGATTAACAATGCACCAGTGACCCCTGTAACCCTGTATACAGGATACCTATAAGGTCTGGGTAAGATTTATGCTTGACAAAATCCTTGCCAGTTACGTTCAATGATTACAGCAGAGAAATTAGAACATGGCAATCCATCTCTCACGGGATATCTGTATCAGATACCTTCATCTCACTGATCTGGGGATCAACAAGTCGGACTTTGAGCAGTGGTATTTCCAAATTGGCAGACATTAAAAAAGGGGGGGGATTGAAAACTATTTACACACACAAAAAACAACAAAAGCAGAAAGAACATTCTGGCAGGGAGCACAAAATCGAAACTGAACTCATGTAATTAGCCATACTGTGTAACCAAGCAGTGGAAGTCAAGTGTTTTGTATTTTGTTTTTGACTCAAGTGTCCCAGGGGTGGCTTTGATGTGCAGGGAGATGTGCCTGCCGCTCGCAGCACTCCAGAGAGGGCCTGCTGGCTCCTGGGCAAAGATCGCCAATCCAGCATGCAAAGAATCCTTTTGTTTGCTTCCCTGATCTTTGATGGCTTGCCAAGCACTTTCAGCTCTGAGAAAAAGCCTTGGATTCCTTGCAATTAAAATATTACCTTCTGGATGTGTTGTCTACATGCCTTTAGCCTTCTTTTAAATACATTTTATACATTTTTCCACTCCCGCCAAGCAAGGTTATGGTACTACACACATCCCATTTCAAAGTTTCTAATGAAGTGACTGAACATGCAAAGAACTGTGAACCTCAGTTCAAGACAAGACACATCAGCATTGACTTGAGTTACAAAAAATAATTCACCACAAACGCATCATTGTAACTTTCCTGATTGAGATTTCTAAAAGGCCATTACACAAAGTGGATAAAGTGTAGTTGACTTTAACAGCAACTTGCATTAGCCGATCTATGTTAGCAATTTCAGAAGTATCATTTTAAATTATAATATTAAAACATAAAAAAAACACAGGCAGTAAGAACTTACTTTGTACCAACTACAACGTTTCCTTGGATGAAACCAAGAAATCTACCATAGCCACACATGTCACATCTCAAAACGACAGGAAACCATTCACAGCTAGTGAATATGGTGTGTGTTGTACAAGGAGAACACCCAAAGCTGTTAGAATCAAATGGTTCTCTCTGCACTGATTGACTCCACAAATGCTAAAGATCAAATACATTTTGCACACGGTAGTTTTACAAGGCCTCATCCATTGTTCTCAAACTCTGGTGCCGAAGAACCCCAATTTACTAGGTTTGATATCAGTTAAAAAACCTTAAAGGGCACAAGTGGAATGTGTGATTGTTAAAACCCAGGTTGAGATGTGAAAGGTTTCCTGACTTACTGTGAGATATGGGTGACTGGAGTCAGAACACTTTCTCCTTCCAGGTCCAAATCATCTCCAAAGCTGTTTGTGCGTAGGATGGGTCTTGGCTGCTGAACCTCTAGAAAGCCTGTGTTTCTTTTCACTACAAAGTGGAAGTTTAGAAACAAGACATGAAATGAGACGCCATGACAAGTGCAGTGGCACTTGGCTCTAACTCCCTGCGTTTCCTCTTTGCAATTGAAGCAGTATCCAATCCACGTTTGTAATTTGATTAATAGTAATATTAGCATTGTCTGTCATTTATGTGTCATACAGGGCTCTATCCCAGTTAAGAAGATCAGAAACTTAAACGTTAGATATTGAGCATAACTGGTCAACTGAGGAAAAAAAAAATATTTAGCCCTCAATATGTACTGCAAATTAAAAAAATATATAAAAGTACACACAAAACACATGTCAAAATCCTCAGGACCCATGTTCAACTTCTTTTTCATCAGCTCACAGTCCATTTTCTCCCCATCCATCAACCCAGCTGAGATTACCTCATTCATTGCTTATACTTTATCTTTTGCAAGTTAGAACAAAATGGAAACTCACTTGTTGCATTTTGTTTTTTGAACTCTATAGGAAAGGAAAACTCATAGAAGCATGTTGAAATTGTCTCCCCCCCTGCCCCCCAAACCCTACGTGGTGACAGCACAGTTCAGTTCCATTGTGGGCTTTAAAAAACACAAACACCTAACAGTTAGAAAGGCAGGGAAGACAGAGAGCAGTTACCTGTCAAAGGGGAGCCGAACTGAAAGGAGGAGACGGAAGTCCAAGACTGCTGCCGGCCTGCAGCACCAGTGGAACACAAGACAGTTAAAGAAAGCAAGAAGGTCAACATCAGAGACACTATCAGAAAGGATAGCACATGTGATCAGGGCAATATCTACCCTTAGGAGAAAATCCAAGAAAGGAGAGGTAATAATCACGCAGGCCTTTAAAGCACAATGAGCGAAAATACATGCATATACATGCATATATATATATATATATATATATAGATATATATAGATATATATATATACATGCATATACATGCATATATATATATAGATATAGATATATATATAGATATATAGATATAGATATATATATATATATATATATATATATACACTCACCTAAAGGATTATTAGGAACACCATACTAATACTGTGTTTGACCCCCTTTCGCCTTCAGAACTGCCTTAATTCTACGTGGCATTGATTCAACAAGGTGCTGAAAGCATTCTTTAGAAATGTTGGCCCATATTGATAGGATAGCATCTTGCAGTTGATGGAGATTTGTGGGATGCACATCCAGGGCACGAAGCTCCCGTTCCACCACATCCCAAAGATGCTCTATTGGGTTGAGATCTGGTGACTGTAGGGGCCTGTTTAGTACAGTGAACTCATTGTCATGTTCAAGAAACCAATTTGAAATGATTCCACCTTTGTGACATGGTGCATTATCCTGCTGGAAGTAGCCATCAGAGGATGGGTACATGGTGGTCATAAAGGGATGGACATGGTCAGAAACAATGCTCAGGTAGGCCGTGGCATTTAAACGATGCCCAATTGGCACTAAGGGGCCTAAAGTGTGCCAAGAAAACATCCCCCACACCATTACACCACCACCACCAGCCTGCACAGTGGTAACAAGGCATGATGGATCCATGTTCTCATTCTGTTTACGCCAAATTCTGACTCTACCATCTGAATGTCTCAACAGAAATCGAGACTCATCAGACCAGGCAACATTTTTCCAGTCTTCAACTGTCCAATTTTGGTGAGCTTGTGCAAATTGTAGCCTCTTTTTCCTATTTGTAGTGGAGATGAGTGGTACCCGGTGGGGTCTTCTGCTGTTGTAGCCCATCCGCCTCAAGGTTGTACGTGTTGTGGCTTCACAAATGCTTTGCTGCATACCTCGGTTGTAACGAGTGGTTATTTCAGTCAAAGTTGCTCTTCTATCAGCTTGAATCAGTCGGCCCATTCTCCTCTGACCTCTAGCATCAACAAGGCATTTTCAACACATTTTCAAACAACGCATACTGGATGTTTTTCCCTTTTCACACCATTCTTTGTAAACCCTAGAAATGTTTGTGCATGAAAATCCCAGTAACTGAGCAGATTGTGAAATACTCAGACCGGCGCGTCTGGCACCAACAACCATGCCACGCTCAAAATTGCTTAAATCACCTTTCTTTCCCATTCAGACATTCAGTTTGGAGTTCAGGAGATTGTCTTGACCAGGACCACACCCCTAAATGCATTGAAGCAACTGCCATGTGATTGGTTGGTTAGATAATTGCATTAATGAGAAATTGAACAGGTGTTCCTAATAATCCTTTAGGTGAGTGTATATATATATAGATATAGATATATATATATATATATATATATATAGATATATATATATATATATATATATAAAGATATATATATATATAGATAGATAGATAGATAGACTGCAGAGACACCAAACATGCCTATATAGAGGGATAATCCACATGTTTAATTAGTCCTATTCATTATTTCTGGCTATTACTGGATACACAACAACACCGAAGTGGAATCAGTTTGCTGCTACACTGTTAGCCTAGTTGTTTCAGCTTTTCCAATTTATTTTACCCACTTATGCTAGGGTCACAGTACACGATTTTTACAAAACTGATTTTGAGCCACACCTTACCCCCAACCCGCTTTTTGAGAGAAAAACTGCATTGTTTTGAGTACATCAGGTACATTTAGCTGAAAGAAGGTACAGTTAGTACAAACAGGCAGATAAGAAGACTCCAAAGGAATACTCCAAATCATTTTTACCCTTTTAGGGTAAAAATCATCTTTAAAATATTCAAGGAAGTGTGTGTCTTTGTGTGTCCTTATGTGCACTGTGTGCCCCTGTTTGTGTGTTTTGTGGTATAATTGTCTTTCCAAAGATAGCTAATGTTTTGTTTATGTTGAATCAGTTGAACTAAAACTGAGCTTACCAATTGTTTTCAAAGCAGGCACCTCACCTGTTCACTTGCAATATAGGGGCCAGGTTCAGCATTGAGGGGAGAAATGCGAACAAAAGCAACAGGAGAAAGAAGCAAAAAGTCAGCCAATGAACCAAACAAAGATCCCCATTCCCAAGCAAGGCATTAAAAGTGTCTAAGCGATGCGAGCAGAGGTGTCAAGAGATTAACTGCATAACAATTTACACCACAAAGTATTGACCGTTGCATTACTGTCCAATCAATACTGTGCTGTCCTTGCAGATATAAACTGAGGTTTCTTAGTTGAGAAGATTTTCATTTGTGTCATCATTGTTTATGGTAAGTTGCCCTGGATAAGGGCATCTGCTAAGAAATAAATAATTGTTGTTTGCAGTGGAACACGTGAAATAATGTAATTTAAATAGGGTAGAAAAGGATTATTTGTCTGATTCTCTGAATGTACACCATTACTAATTTTTCCCTCCAGCATTTTTATCCTGACATTTTTTATGATCAGCTAATGCCAATTGTGAAACACAGTTTAGTTTCCAGCAAGGCACACCAAGTAACCTACAAGAAGATGTGACAAGAGATGCAGAGTGGAGCTGCCATATTGTTCATATTAGGCAAGTTAACACTGCAATATTTTATGCGGATCAAACGAATCGGTACATTTGATCAAAATCAGTGGTGTTGTGTTTACACTTCCATTTAAACTTTCAGCTGCCACAGGGGTCTTCTCATGCGCACTAGCATGCAAGTCCAAACTTAACTATAAGCATATATTAAATTAGTCTTTTAGAACAGAAAGCTATATCAAAAACTGTCATTTTATCTCATTAAGAATTATTTCTAACAAGTAAAACCAATGCATTTGCATATTGTTTTGCAACCGAAGCATTTTAAATAAAAATACAAATATGTTTTGCCAACATAAAATGACAAGTTACATTTCACTACCAAATCATTTTAAATACAAATACAATTATATACATATATTTGCTAACATAAAATAACAAGCCATTAAGTGTGAATTTTAACTGATGCAATGGATCTGGATCTGTACCATCTCCCTGAGAGATGCATTTCATCCAATCTCTGAGTGTTTACGCTGCCATTTCTGAGCAGGATCAAATGCTACTGATGAATTTGATCCGGATCAGAATTGGCAGTGTAAATGTGCCTATTGGCCACAGGTGCACTACTCCAGGAATACGGGGCCACAACCCAGTCTGGTATCTTAAAATGAACTGGTATACTTAAGCAAAAATTACATAATTAAGAGCTAAAGTGAGTTTTGTTTTTTGAACTCAATAGGAAAGGATAACTCATAGAAGCATGTTGAAATTGTCTTCCCCCTCCAAACCCTACTTGGTGACAGCACAGTTCAGTTTGCAGGATTTGATTTAAATCCTAATCAATACTTTGAGTATAAACACCATGGCAGTGATGAAATATCACTCACTCTCACACTTACCTGTGGGGCTGCTGAAGTCGTCAGGGCTGTTTGGCTCAGTTCTGCGCTCGTCGAACACCTGCTCATAGGTGATTCTGGGGATGGTGGGAGAGTTGAGACCATTGTCCTTGTCACTTTTAAACTTCCTCCTCACTTTTACCTGGTAAGAGGAACAGAAACCATGAGCACCCTCTCTTTACAGAGATCAAGTGCATCATCTCCAAAATCACAGAAAGAATTCAAGTTGAACACATTTCACCTATTGTCTTTCTTCAGGAAGTTAGGCTGTTCCATGTAACAAAATATTATCTCAATTTCCACCATTGACACAACATAATACAAATGCTTATTTCCAGGTTTGTAAGGCTACCCATTCTCATCACTAATAACTTTATATATATATATATATATATATATATATATATATTTCAAAGATATTTGCTTTGATTGATACTTTTTCAAAAGCATGGAAGTAAACACAAAATAAACTAGATTAAACTATCTTCTAAAACAGGGTTTTGCCTTCTTCGTATGCTCTCCATCTCAAAATCCAAAACTTTATGTGAGTATTACAATTATTTTAGCTTGCCCGAAATGCATGTTTTATTTTAATTGTCGGTCTGAAAGTCTGATCAATATTTGTCTTCTTTGGTACAGCTGATTGGCTACTACCAAGTTGCAGTAAAAGAAAACATTGATTTAACACACTACAAACACAAGCTCAGGGTCACCACCAGGCTAGTAATACATAAACATTTCTGTTGCATTGCATTGCCACTCAGAAATGATGTCTATGTACACAGAGCATAATGAAGAAAATCTGCCTGTCATTCCTACCATCTTCTTCGGTTTGGGACTGGACACAGATGAGTTGGTCACCACACGTTTCTTAACATACATTTTGAAAGTAGATGAATCGGGGTTCTCTGCAGCATAGCACCTCCAGGATGTCTGAGAAAATTAATTCAGTCTGTCATTTACAGGTTGCCATTATATTCTCTGTGTTCAAATCATACCTGACTTTTGTCCTTAAGACCAGGCTGCGAGCATTGAGCACACTACAATTGCTGCTAATTTTTATAGTTTCCTGGTTTTAATGTTGTGATTTGAACTGGTTGGCCAGTGCTCCCTCTAGAGGGTACCCAGGAAAGTTGCTATACTTAATAGAAGTTAGGATTGATTTGATTAATTGTTAGTAATGATTACTGATTGACTATTATTAAAAACTGTTCATTTTTAACTTGCTTTAATTGTATTGGAAATCGGACACATTGTGAGTGGGTCAAGAAGAAGTATGTCCAGGTCAATTGATTGGCGGGGGGGGAGGGACTTCCCTTTAGTTCATCAGTAAATCATACATAGACATATACACCACCGCAAACACAACCTGTATATGATGGGCTGTTTTTTTTCTCAGGTGTGTGTGCATATAAATACATAAAGCCCAGTGTAACCTGAACTTGAATCTCCTGCGTAGTAAAGCCATAATCCCATCAGAAGTTAATCTAAATTGTTATCTAGATATAATTCATTATAATTTATGTAATGTAATGTTCAGTGTTGTGCATATCTCTAAATAAGTATGTATATTCTTACACATCTATCTGCTACACATAACTGGGGGGGGGGACTGTGAATGGAGTATCCATCAAAAAATATCTAGTAAGCAAGAATGTACAAATGTAATTAGTAAATCTGATGACTAAGGTTTTGTTGATCATTTGAATATAGGCTCTTTGTAAAGAAGAGTGAAAAGCCATTCATGCATTAGTTTTCTAAGCCTATATACACAACAGGATAAAAAAAAGAGCACTTTCTCTTACCTTCATTTACCTTTAACATGTGAAAAGAAACCTATACCAAACAACAACATTCCCTCATGAGACCACCGATGTGGTTGCAGTAAAAACTATGACACTTAAGGGCATTCCGCATGTTATTTTCCAAGTAATGACACCGATACTGTATGAAATGTTTTTATGTTCAAACATCTTGTTCAGCATAGCAGTCATGTAGAACTTCAAACACTTCAACCTTGTCTATGATTTCTGATGTCCGATTTCAGAACATTTCAAGATCTGTACAAATAAAAAGAATCCTGTTCATCTCCAGTTTGCATATTTGTACACATTATTGAGAATTGCATAACAATAACAATATGCACCCTGAAGCTATCACTATAACTGAAGAATTGATATGATCGTGACACTTAGAGTGCCCAGGCTGTCACAAATGGCAGCTGAGAAAGTGAGATTGTATTAGCCATGGACACTGTACAGTTATGGACCACAGGAGCTAACCCCTCCTTGCTTGCTGCAGTCTGTATGGCACAAATGTTCAATCCAGGTCCTGGAGAGCCCCAATACACTTGATCTTATAGATCACCCTAAATCACCCACTTCTAAATTCTGGGAACAGATGCAAGTTATTAATCAATTAAGCAAGACAACCAAGGGGATTCTTCCCTCAGGAGGCTGCAGGTATTCAGATAACTGCTCCAATAGTTTCTGGAGGACTGAATTTACCAACCACCTGCTTCATTGATCAGAATGAAATACTTCCCAGGTGTTTATAAATTGGTGATACGAGGGTGACCTCTAAAACTTGCTGGATAGGGGCTCTCAAGATTGCTGTATGGTCTCTCACCTGGATGAGAGACGCAGCTGCTGGTATCTGCCTGTTGAAATGCTTTTGCCTCTGCTTCTGCTGGACTTTCAGAGCGAAACCCGAACCCAGAATTCCCTGTTGGGATTAGGGAAGAAAGGACATTAATGGCAAGACAGGACTTTTACTTAAATTGCAGAAATCTGCATGCATCATATTATACTTGATATATCAGATTGAGTGTGCATGTACATTAACTATAAAACAGGACTAGCTGTCATCCAAATCCATTACACGTAATCTGAGAAATACTGTTTCGGACTATTGACTTTTATAAAGCTTTTTAGGTCCTAAATCACAGAGGACCATGTAACCTAGTTCAGGAGTCGCTCATGTCAAAGAAACCCAAGAATGTAAAGATGTCTTAAAAGGTTTTCAGACTCAAAATCAAAGCACCCAGTCAGACTTACTGCTGGCAAGGCGAAGAAGGAAATGGCAAAGACAGAGAAACAGGAAGCGATGGTCTTTCCCACCCACGTCTGGGGCACCTTGTCACCATAGCCTATGGTGGTTACAGTAACCTGTGGGGAAACGGTTGGGAGATTCAGATTAGTTTCAATCTAATACATTCTATTCTTAATTGATTTCAATGCAGGTAGTCAAGGCTACTTGCTTTTTTCTTGCACTGCAGGCCCAGATTTCCAACCCATAACATAACACATGAATCAGAAGATCTGGTGTGGCTGTAAATGCTAGCTATGTAAATTAGCAGGTAACCTAGAAGATGCAAGACATGTCTGGTGTGTGATGACCCAGAATTCCCAGCTGACTGTTGCCCACCTGTTCCAGATTGTGCAAGGTGTGTCTGGGTCTTTACCTGGGAATGAATGATTTTAATTTTGTATTTTTGTATTGCCAAGACATACTTTGGGAAGAACCCAAGCTAACCCTACATTTCCAGAAAAGGCGGGATATTTATGGGCTCAAATTAGCGCCATAAGTATCGCATTCAAAAATATATATATTGTAAACAAAACAAAAAAACTTGAGAAAAAATTGATGTTCAGATCAAAAATAAAAAAAAAATCGAATGCAAAATTTATAATTTGTAATTGAAAAAATTGTATGGAAATGTATCAGGGACATAAAAAATGTATCGAAAGTCCCTGTCTTTGCTTGCGATGCTGCAATTTTTGCTTTCGCCACCAGTTTCTTTGCTTTCGATTTTTCTTTTTTCCGTTCACGAGTTTTAGTGCGGTTTTGGAGTGAGAGCAGGATTTACAGGGAGGCGTGGATCATGGGTCTCCATTGGTCCAGTAGGTTTGAGTGACGGTTCTTCCTGACCCAATCAGTGATCAGGTGGGCTGGTCTGACAGTCACTCTGCAACACATCTGACTTCAGCGCTGACTGACCCAGACTGAGTGGAGCAACTACATAGAATTTAATTATTAACAAAGCATGCTTTTAATAAAAGTTGTGGACAATCGCTTTCTATATATTACATGTGTTTATTTCATACAGCCTTTATTCGCATCTTTATCAATGGCGCCAGTAATTTTGTAGGTGACTGTGCATATATATATATATATAATGTGCATGTGTGTATGTATGTATGTATGTGTGCGTTTCTTACCTAAACATAAACTGGGACACCACATGCTCTTAATGAATACGATGCCCCTCCATTTGCTTCTTGCTAAATGACGTGATCTCCATCAGTCTGGCGCTGTGTTATCCGGGAAACTGAATTAAAGTGCTTTGCACGTTACATTAATATGAACATGATATTAAACATGTTACTCTGCACGTAGCAGGTGAGTCCTGTGTTGTGTTTCAGTGCTGTATGTTTGGGTTCAAATGGCGGTGGGATCCAGTGATTGTGCAGCTCTTGACTGCAGGTCTCTGCGCACACAGGGGGTTTAATGAGTCGCTGAATCGGCGCTGCTGTTGAAACCGCGACAGTCGAGTCCCATCCCACACAGAGATCACCAGACCAGCCCACCTGCTCACTGATTGGGTTAGGAAGAGCCGTCACTCAAACCTGCTGGACCAATGGAGACCCATGATCCACGCCTCCCTGTAAATCCCGCCCTCAAGACAAAACAGAACCAAAACTCGTAAACAAAAATAAATAAATCGAAAGCAAAGAAACTGGAGGTGAAAACAAAGATTGCAGCATCACAAGCAAACACAGGGACTGCAGGCGAGTTTTGCTCTTGATTTAACATTTTTTGCTTTCAAGATTTTTTTTTGCATTAGATACATTTTTTTTGTTTACAATTCTATACATTTTGCATTTGACTTTTTTATTTTTGATCTCAACATCAATTATTACTCAAGCTTTCTTTTTTGTTTGTTTACAATATTCTTTTTTTGAATGCAATATTTAAATAGATATTTAGGATCTGAGCAGAAAAGGTTTTGACAGTCAGACCAATCAAGAAATCCAAATCAAGTTCAAATGACTGGAAACAAGCTAAGAGTGGCTAAGGGGAAATCTCTGGAAATAATTGTTTTAACATTAAAGCTCATGAATGCTGAATGATTCAAATCTAGGTGCAACCCCCCCCCCCCCCATTTATGTTTATTTTTTACATCTCTATGGAGTACTTGAGCTAACACAAAGGCCAAACAGTGAGAGTGGGGGCTTGTGGGGGGTTGTCTTGACAGGAGTTTTCCTGAGGACAAAGGGCAGAGATTAGCAGTGATGAGTCAGACTTCCAGCCAGGGCTACAGTCTGCCAAGTCAGACTCTGGCTGGGTATAAACTCAATCCCCTTTCAAACGAAAGCGAACAATCGCAGTGCGCCGCGTCTCCTGGGTTTTTAAAAGACTCATGTGGCAGGTTCTTAAGCAGGGCTTCCGTCGCCATCTAAATTTACAACTGACAACACCAATAGAAGCTGCATGTCTGGCTTTGCAACAGAAATTGTGGAGTGGATAGCTGGCTTTTTGTTGTGGCTGTTTTGATTTTGAACAATTAAGATTAAATGAACTTTACTTTTTTTTTTTTTTTTCTCTCAAATAAGCCAAACAGCAAACAATTTCATATACGACTATTAATTTAATACAATCATCATGTTCACAAAGGGTTAATAAGTATGGCTACATCTCTCAGAATTATTAACAAAAAGTTGTTTAAAAAAGTTTGAAAGCAACAAATAGTGTGCACAGGGAACAAGGGTAACAATTGCTTTTTCTTCTGACTTTCTTTCATAGACTGGTAAATCTGAACAGCCAAGGAACCTATTCAACTCAAAGTTGGGTACCTGAAAATTAAATAAGGTACTCTTTTAAAAGAATGTTTCAATTGTTCAATTGATTAATTACATCTTACTGTGCTTTAATGACAATCATGAATAAAACTAAAATAAAAAAGAAAAGCACTGACACTGAGCTTGTTTGTTGTTGTTTTTATTCCTATAGCGTAATAATTAAGTCAACAAAATCCGAGAAAAAGCTCTTGAAAGTCTTTTTTGTTCCTTTAAGTTAAAAATGTTAGCTGTCTATGCTATAAAGGTACTACCGTACTATATCTCATAATTGATGTTGGAGTTGGTATTTTAAATCCATCTATTGTTGATGGGGATTTTCAAATTAAAATATAACCTGTCTTTGTATATTATTGCTTACATCAGAATGAGCTTACCTTACGGGATACCCTGGCAAACAGTGGAAAACCCAGATAATTTCCCCTGAAAACTGACATTCAGAATAACGATGTGCCTCTAATCTAATATCTAAACCTAATTGCAGAATAAATTGTTTGTCCATTTTGTCCATGTTGACTCAGGAATTTGAGGGCAATCAGCTCACTATCTTGTGTCCTCTTATGCACTGATCCTGACCACGATCAGTACATAATTTGAGCTCTTTATATTAACATCAATATCCATTATCAGAACAGAAAATTAGGATTGTTTGTATTGGATGTTGCCAGACAGACAAAACCAAGATAAGTGACTTTGATAACATCCAAGAACGAGCATTTTACTTTATTCAAATTCCTAACCCTTGTTTTCTGTTTGAAGCGCAACCTGTTGAACATGAACAGACTGTGCATTAAAAAGAAAATAATCTCTACTGAAAAGTAATGTAACAAATGAGACACAGGCAATTTGAGGCTGATCGTTTAACAAAATGGAAGAATTCATAAATAAAGAACTATGAGAGCGCAAAACAAACCAACCCGTAGCAAAAAAAAAAATCTCAATTAGTCTCAGCTTTCTCAGTCTTGTGTTTTGTTTATGTTGTTACAGAGACCAGCTATGGTAAACCACACCATTTCACCACTAAGCTCTATGCATCTCCCATTTGGCATGCTAAAATGGCTACCCTTATACAGAACTTGATGCTGGACTTTGATCCCACAGATGTAGCCTTTTAACAAATCCCAAATTTGAATAGCATTTCTGAAATATTCTATCCAAATACACATGCACTTTAATTTACACCTCTCACTGATATGGCTCTGATAGGAATACTACCTTCACCAACTGTGCCTCAGATTAGGTGCATCTGTAAAGGAATATGAAACCTTTATGTCCCTAAATCCCCCCACATTTGGGAAGACGCTCCAGGGATCAGATTTGTTTATTTATATTTTCGGGTTTAGCAGGAAAAAGGAAAACACACACCCCTAGTTTAAACACAGCATGATAAGGTGATAGTGCAGGAAATATGATCCTCTCAGCAGAGAATACTCAATCAAGATAAAGGTCTTATTATAATGGAAGGCGTACTGTCAGTTATATAAAACAAAACTCTGAAAATGGGGAATTTGTTTTGCAATGTCAGCCAACCGTCTCTGAAAAAAACCGTCTCGTCGTCATCTAAATTTACTCCTAAAATATGAAAGCGAGAGACTTTTTCAGCCTCTGGTATTGTGTGTTTTTTTTTTTTTATTGATATATGATAAATCAAACTGAAAATTATTTTCTGAGGCTAATTATATTTGTAATATATATGCAAGATCAATTCAAAACACTCTCTCTCTCATTAAAATAACATACACTGTGTACGTATGTTTATATTGGGATGCCAGATTCAGTATTTATTGCCTTAACATGCCTCTTGTGCCTCTGGTGCCAGCTCTTTAAAGAACATTTTCAAAACAAACATATTAATTGCAAGATTGACTTCAATGAGCCTTCCCTTAAACACCAGCAAATTATGCAGACTGGAAAAGCAAGTGGGGTAATTGGCTCGTTTGTTGTTCAAACAGGTTCAATGCTCCCAAATCACAATTCAGACAGGGCCCTTTTTAACACAAACACACAATCAATCCCGTCAGTGTTCTCACTGTTCACTCTCCCATTTTATTCACTGCTTAGTTTCACAGGAGCCGTGTCTCCAGAATGATATGGCCATTTTCCAAAACAAGTGGAGTGTAGCACATTCTTAAATTCCTCCTTATGGTGAGAGGCATACAAAAATACACCATGTGCTGGTTTGACAGGAACTCATCCAAGAAATGGACATGGGGTTCAAAGAGGTAAATTGCAGCATCCAAAGTAGACAGAGATGATAACATTAGACACTAAAACTGTGCTATCATGTATAGAATGATAATCTTTGCAATGGAATAAACAAATACTTCAGTGAAGTGACACTGAGCACAGGATGCCTGTGTATATAACCGTTATATTTTAGTTTAGTGGTGTTTAAGAGACTTCCTTTTTTTTTTTTTTTTTTTTCTTCTACTTACTGGTCTATTCAGATCTGTTCCCAGGGAGACTTACCCTTGACTGATTGACTGGAATATGAATATAAGAAATATGGTCCTTGACTTGCTTATCTATCAGTTAATTGGCAATCTGGGCCAGAAACCAAAATATATATTAAGCCCAGCAGTCTTGTTCTTTTTCTCTTACCACTCCCCACCACAGGGCATCTGCGTAGCTACCAAACTCTGTGCCTCCGCTGGCATCCACCGCATCCTTCTCAGCCAGGTACACGAAATACGAGGAGAAAATCAAGCCCAGGAAGCCAATGTACAATGTCGTGATCAACTCCTGCAAAATATAGAACATAGATCTTAATTACTATAGGTCTCAGAGCCGCCATTTTGTCACAAAAAAGAAGAGTTACGATCACAATGGCATTATACATCTTTCAAGAGTTACTGGATAAGTAATATGGCCAGAATTTATTTTCCACTGTTCACATCATGATGGATGCATTCATTATTTTTAATGGGTTTGGTTATTTGTTTTGTGTCTTTTCAGAAAGTGTCTCTTCAAGTTTGGCCCTGGCCTTCCACATAACCAAATCAGAAGTTTGCGATTTGCTCTTTATGGTACTGTTATTAGAAAGACAGTGTGGTGATAAGTATTTAAGGACATTTCAAGTTTCTAGCATTCTAGTATAGGAATTCAATGCCAGAACTTAGATAGTCACTGGATAATTATCTATAGCTATCTGGGACTTCGAAGGACAGGAATGCCAAGTTGAGGTAAGCCCGGAGGAGACATATAGATGCTGGGGATTTGTTGGATACTCAGACAGTATGTGACCTTTTGGAGTGCTGAAACAAAGGTAACAATCCTGTAACTTAATCTGCATTCAAAACAACAGTGCAGACCAAACAAACATAGCCTCTGAAGAAAATGTCTTTCTTGTGATAGAACAAGTGTTCATTATGAGTGCTAATGCCAGAGACAGGTGACCAAGAAGTCAAAGTTGGTTTATTTTGTCTCGTGGACTTAACAGAAGTAAAAGCCTGTTGTTATGAAATTAGGACTAACTACAGGCCCGACTGTTCTGACCGAAACTTCTAAGTGGCCAATTTACACCCACATAGATAAATAGTGGTGTTCCCTTTATGATCCCACAGACATTCTGCTACTTACATTTAATGTAAGTGACCTCCTTCTATGGTATTTTCTAGATGAGCCTAATAGTATGACATGGCAAATCTCCCTTTGCCACTTGCCACTGTACTGTGCTTCATGGCCTGTGTGTGTGGCTGGGTGGTTTCTCATTTTACATATCAGCTATTGGGTTTGATATCATACAATGATCATGCCATTTGAACCTCCAGAGACTCATGAAGCAGTGAAACAGATTCATAGCCATACAGGGAATTTGGTCTTAAAATAACTTATTTCTGGCATTACAAGCACCCTTAAATGTCATTATATACATACTAATACTATGGGCAAGGATTGCTGCAAGTGATTTTCCGTTAAGTTTCTCTCTGAACTGAAAAATATCAATTGAAAACGGTTCCCCTCGAACACTGAGGTTCAGTGGTCTGCGGTGCGCCTGCTATTCAAAAAGTGTCAGCATTTAACTGGTCAGTCACAGTCACCTGGCTGTCACCTCATCCTGTTTTACATTTTAAAATTCCAACACATATACACTGGTCATTGTAACTATGAAAGTGAAAGGAGGGAGCACAATTTAGATTTTTTTTTTTATCCTAAGTGAAAACATTATAACTACAAAATGTGTAATATGTATCAGCATTGCAACTTTCTAGAAAAATGTGAAAGGCACCTGCTGACAGTGAATAGTCAACCATTTCTTTATTTGATTACTGTTTTTTATATTTAGTTCTCAAGAGACAATTCACACAGCAGAAACTGTGAATTAAAAGTTTAACCTTCAATAAAAAATAGGCTGGTTAAGAGAAAGACTTAAAAAGAAATTACTTGGAACAGCTGGATTCAGCACAGCACTACTACAGGCTATTATACTGTATATAATAGTTTATTATATACAGAATAGTTTGTGTGTGGCCAACCACAACAAGTCTGTAATCCACGGGGAGAAGCAGGGCCATTAAAAAGACTTTGGTAGCAAAGCTCAACAGAGTACTCTGGATTAATTTACTACCATCAGAACACAAGAGCTATAAATGTCCTTTAACAAAATACAAGTTTTTTTATTACAACCATTTGCTACTGACTATCTACATTATTATTAATATACTTAAAAATGTACTTAAAACATTAAAACAAGACCTCTGTTGTGCCAATATGTTCATGAATAATTTAATCACAGCCCTGTTTTGAATCTAAAGGGAGAGAGAGTGAGAAGGGCACATTGGCATTGGCTTCATCTGTAAGGAGTGAGGTGTCCACCTACAAATAAGATGAGATCATTTGTGATTGTGGAACCTCAGCTGCTTACAATGATACCTCCTTAGCTATCTTTTGTTGTAAAGAAACAGTAAGCAATGTTTTAAAAAGGTAACGTCTTCCAAATTTTACTTTAAAGAGGCCATCACGAGGAAACAACCAGCTTGGTCGGTGCACCTTTCCCTGCAGACAAAGGGAGGATTTTGCAAACTGAGGTGGGAGCTCCCGAGACAGCCACCCCGCACCCCCTAATCCCCATGATTAAGGTGTCAGGTGTGGAGGCCCACCTGCCGATGAATGAAGACAACAGACCCCAGAAGCCGCCAGGTACCCCCCTGCCTGTCCACGTGGAGCATTCGGAGGATTTGAAGGAACCGGATCCCCCTGAAATTACAGCAGACAAACAATTCTCTCACAATAATGATTCCCAAGTGTGGCGTCTTTCATCCCCCTCCTCCTACGCACCCAAAGTACCACGTTAATCAACCAAAACAGACCTGATTGTGTTTTTGAATGTAAAAACCTTCTTACAATGCCATACTGATGTGATACAAAATGTATTCTGCACTACCACAGTCTCATTTGTTTGGCAATATTAGACCTATGTATGTTTCACAGGTAGGTTTGATGCATTTGTTTTTTGTTTTTGTTTTTCCAAAGGGCAGAAATCACTGTAACCAATAGGGCATACAGATTTGGGAAACAATTTTACCAGACCCATCCAATAGCAAACACAAAAATGTCAAATTAATAACACCCATATCTTACATCTTTACAAAACGATGCCTTGTGAAGCACAATTCCCATCTGAGGCGTTGCACTTCTAAGAGTAATTAGTGCTATGACTAAATCGCCTGACACTTCAAACTCTCGAACAGCCTTCGAGTGCTCAAAATGGGCTGAGCAGTTTGCTATGCAGAATTCATAGGTTTCACATGAATCATCAATGCAAGAAGCAGTGGGCTTGCAATTTTAAAATAAGCATTACCTGACAGCAGAAGTGGCGAAGACTTGTCCATTGGATCCTACAGTGAGGACAATGATGGAGGCAACAACTACTATCAAATCTGTATGTGGAGAAATAAAACAAACTGATTATTCCATTTATTCTAGGCAAAATACTTTCATTAGATTGGGACTTTAGACAAGAGCATTTAGGAATGCTCCTACAAAAGTCTCTCTGCATGAAAATTAACCATCACCTTCATGCAGATATACATGAAGACAAGGAATCCTGCAGCACAAAGAAAATTGAAGTTTTGCCATTTTGAGGAAGAAGCTTAAATGTTTAAAAATAATCCAGCAGACAGCTTTAAACAGTGGGTGAAACATTTTGAACACCACAGATAACCTTCTGAATGTCTTATGTATATATGAAGAATACAATAAAAATTTAAATATAATAATAATAGCAGTAGTAATGTGTTTTTTCCCCCTCTACTTGCTTTTTAACACTTATAGATCAAAATTGAACTTGCACTGTTCTTCGGATGTTGGTCTCAGGGCCAGAGCTGTCACTCTTTTGACAAATCATGTAGTGTGAACCAGACTTCAGCTCATCCCCATGGAACATGCCGCCCCTGACCCCCAGCTTTCCAGCCTTTCATTCCCATGCTGACTAGACCCCATTAATCTTGTACCCCTCGCCCCCTCCGTCCCATCCTTCCCTGTCCTGGTGAGAAGACTGGTATGCATTCTCCCTTCTTCCCACTCCCCGCTGCTCTCATTCTCATACTGTCTGTTTTGCCCTGACAAAGACACCCATTACACCACCCTCTCTCTTACTCTCTATTAGCACAGTTTTACATGTTAAGAATCAAACCCACAGAAGTATGTTTTATAAAATGGGTGCGAGTTTCAACTGCTTAAAGGATCTGCTGAAGTAGGACGCCAGCAAAAAGCATGTGCCCGAATTATTATGTATCCAAATCACTTATCCTGTTGAAATAAAATCAATTAATACCAAATGCATATATAAAACAACTCTATAGCCCTTTATTTATTTTTATATGTATTTTGAAGACATACACTGAATTCAAGTATTCTGCTCTTGGATTTCTGCTTTGTCTTTTATTCATTGCAATCCAATATACCTGTGGGTGTCTTTATTTAATCACTGTGATATAGTGTAATGTTGTAAATATATTATTCTATAACAACTATTATTGTATGTTTTTGAAGTGGCCTTCAATAAGGACATCTGTCACCATGAAATAGTAATAAAAGGCCTGGCAGGACTAGGACACACATGATAAACATTTTCAACAATATAGAAACAGGAAAAACAGAGTGCCAGAAATTTGAAATGCCACCACAAAAAGGAAATTGCTTCTATAGAACAATAAGCTATGGTGCAATTAGAAAGCAATTGCAATTGACCACATAACTCCAATTCATATCAAATTAAAGCCTGAGTAAGTTTAAACTAGCTGTGGAAATTGTGTGTGTGTGTGTATATATATATATATATATATATATATATATATATATATATATATACACACACACACATATACACATATCTAAAAACAAAGCTGTCTGCACTGCTTGAACTTCCTGCTGCATTGTTCTTCTATATTGCTTTTGTTTTCTTATTCTGTTGTATAGTTAAGTGCTCAGATGCTTTATCGGAGGCCTAGCATATACTTATCTTGAAGAGGTGCAGAAGTGGCATTTTTTTTAAATATGCGGTCGACTTACCAATAATAGAAATGGGTTTCCTGGCAAAGCGAAGTCGTCCACAAAAGCCGACATACTTGCTGCGGCAGCCCGCTGACCACAGCCGCACCACGTATTCCACGCCAAAGAAAACCACCAGCACTATTTCCTACAAAAGGAAATGCAACCCAAGGTTAAATGTGCACTTTGCAAAGCAACAGGCAGACACAGCAGTCCCTCATTTTCAAGTGAGGCAGAACCCTTGCAATTCATTAAATTCGCCTTATGGGTGATAAACAATTGCAGTGCAGTAATGCTATTCTTCCTTATCTGTACAAGGCATTTATACACACTGCTTTAGAGATGTATTGTAAAGGTATCTGTGCCCTATAGATCTGGGGTATCAAACTCAATGATGTGCGCAGATGAATAAAACTATAATAAAAACCTTCAAACCTGTCCTTGACTTTTTGGCAGATGCGTCTTCCGGTACTCATAAATATAACCATAATGAAGGATGCGTTTGTAATGAACTATTAGTGGGTGGGTGATTTGTTTTAATTTACTCCAGCCCCTAGCATCTTCGGTTTTCTTGTTTGGGCAGGCGAGCTCAATTTCTGAACAAATCTACTTATTTTCTCAGTTAAGCGCGATTAACACTTTTATATATATTTATCGACTTCTTTTCATAGTTAATACCATAAAGTACGCTGCGGACTCAAGATACAGTACCCTGAGAACATGGTGCCCAGAAGGAAGTGTTGATCATCCAGGTGATGATGTAATTAGACTTATTAAGAGTGCTGGGTTGGAACACGATCCAGCAGACACCATAACCCCCAGTAATAGGAGTTTGACAGCCCTGCCATGGATTCACACAGTACCGATTCCTATTCAAATTGAGCTTCAGTACAATAACTGCATTTAGTTTCCCCACACCACTTCTGCACTCATGGCATAGGTAAAATCTTCTTATCAGGCACTGCATGATCACAAAAGGCACACCTATCTGCTCTGTTTGGTGCTAGAAGTTTTTCTGCAGCAGTGACCATTATTTTTATGTATAGCCTTAAGATAACAAAAAGAGTTAATCGAAAGGAGAAAATAGGGGTTGGGTGGTAGTGTAAAAAAAAAAAAGGGGAGACAGAAAGGGAAAGAGTGAATCAAAGTGAAAAAGTAACAGAGAACATGCAGCAAAATGCCTGATCAGATCGCAGACCCACTTACAACCTAAACATTTTCATATTGTCAGCCCTCTTGGCATCATATATTGCTGATCAACCCCCCCCACTCCCAATTTAATTTCCAGCACTTGCTTCTAGAGCACGGGGGCCAAGTACAGCCATAGTAAGACTGGGCAGATATGAATTATGCTTCTCCGTTGAGGTGCCATCTGTTTTGTGGACATAAACAATTTACGCCTTTGTCTTGTGGGGATGCAAGAGGAGAAACAAAAAAACTAAAACATGCCAAGCTCAAGCTGAAAAGTCCCTCCACTTGTAGCCTGGGAAACAAGTTTTCTGTCTGGAACAGAGCCTGTAAGAACCAAAGGTTACCTTGTACAAATATCCTCACATAATAGCAAAAACCAACAGGACCAGCCCAGACTCTGTGGGCAGACAGGGGGGCTGAGGGTGGCAATCCCAAGCTGGGAGGATTGGAGGGGGGGGGTTACAAAAGTGGCAGACAGGGTCTCAACTGTTGCCCTGTGCTGGAATGACAGGCGGACGCACGAGGTGGAACATGGAGGGATTTCTATGCAGTCCGCATGGTGAGGAGATGGGGCAGCCAGCTCCAGCCCAAGCAGGCATTTTTCACCACTGATGGGGAGATAAAGGGCCACTGCCCCAGGAGAGACCTCTGATTCTGCAAGAACATCAGGGGGTGAAAGTGCACAAGCTGTTCTGCGTGGTCCTACATAACTGCTTGCCGTATCCCCGAGCAACACCCCCCCCAGCCCTGGATACTGGCTAATATGAGAAGGCATTTTCCAATAACTAGGCCCTCCAGTAGTCCGTGCGTAGCAGTAGGGGTGGGGTGATAAATTTCATGTCACTGTTGTACCGCATAGCTGCCAAAACATAACCTTAAATTTACCCCTTTACCCCCCCCCACCACCTTCCTATAACCCCCACCCCAACTCTTGCCTCCCCTAACCCATTTGGAAACTCAGTGAGAGAGACAGAGACAGAGAACCCTCAGCATACACACCCTTTGTTTTCACATTTATATAGTTCTGCTTGGAGACGACTAGAGTCCTAAGGCACTTCTGCAGAGGCAAAGCGCTTTTCAGGTTAAAGCACATTTCAGTACATGCCACTGTATTCTCTTAATTATGTAAAACACACATTATCACTGGCAAAAACCCTTAAAAGGTAGTAAGATATTAACATGACAGATTTTACATTGTCTTCCAGATATGTTTTTAACAAAGTTACACATTTTGTCATACGATGAATCGTTTTTGATTACTTCACGTCACTACTTCACTTTCGTTGAGAATGAAACAAGAAGTGATGGGTTCAGATTAAAGTATTTTAGTAGTTTGTTTGTGTAAGAAATTATAATATGACTGAACACCAGCTGTCCTTTGCCAATTTCAAGACAGCAAAATAGAAAACTAAGAAAACTGAAGTGCAATTTCTATATAGGTAGTATACTTTAATGTACATTTACATTATACTCTACATATTTTTTTTTTCCAACCAATGCCATACCGAACAGATACTTTCAAGATTGAATGTGCTTAAAATGTGGGTGTGGATTACATGGTCCCATTGGAAAAAAGAGTCCTGACATTTATACAGTAGTATTCACCATTAATGCTTCTGGACTTCACTTTGACCTCCTCTAAAATAACTTTTCTGCCTACATGCAAATCGGGCTGCTCCCCTATTGAAGCGAATAGCTGGGAATGGCTATCCATATAGCGCACAGTTCTAAAATACAGACAGATGGGCCATTAATTAAAACAGGGCCAGAGAGAAGCTCCATTGTCAACTGAAAAGAACTCCACATTAAAACAACTAAACAGGTTACAAACAAGATGAGCCCAATTCCGCCCCTCTGTGATCCCAGACCCCTCATATTCCTTGCCCATTGAATCTTGTGAACTCAGTATGGTTGTATGGGCTTATCCCTCACACCCTTCATAACTTAAAAGTAGCCAGTCCTATTCTCGGTCCCGATTTTACAGGCATCACTCTTTTCATGCGTGTTTTCTGGGGCTAGTGCCTCTGCTGTAGTAGAAGCAATAATTTGGGTCGATTTATATTTGTCAATTTAAAACACTGGAAAAGCACCAATCACATCAGAGTCTTGCCAAAGGATACATAATGAGTAATATCAGCATTTTTCCCCTAACCTAAAACATTTAAATGAAATGCACACTGAGGGCCTAAATGATTTACTGAGTGAGATGAGCAGTTTGAATTCGGCTGAATTCAACTACATTCTGCAGTTCTTTAAAGTGAGATCCATATATTTTGAAAGTGAAGAGAGGCTATAAGGATGTTAGTGAAACTCCTAACAAACAAATGTGCAAATGTTGATACACAACCACCCAGATGGGCTATCAGTGGGACAGTTACCATCAGCTCTCTGGGTTTGCCAGCCACACCAGCTTTCAAATTCTACAAAGAAAGCCTCCATTTGAGTTCTGTATTTGAATCCTTTCCTCAACAGCTCTAAATCATCTAGTATAAAATGGAATTCAATTTCACTAATTTAAACTGGTGCTCACTCCAAAGCTTCGCGAGCGTTAGGTTTAGTCACATGCACAATGGGTTTGTAGTTAAAATCAGATCGGTCACTTCCAAGCAATTCAATCAAATCTGACTATCAAACTGATTTGACCCATACACCAATACAGTGTTAATTAATTGGGTTCTTGTGTTCACACAAACTGAAAACTGGAAGTCAGGCAAGTGCAAAAAGCATACCCCAATAACCTTGCTTGCATTTACAACCGGTTAGTACCGATGTACATTAAAGCCATGCCGGTCTGTGAATAAGGTCGAAGCTGTCAGCACAGCACGTTAATTGCCTATGATTACATTCTAGGCCAATCAATAGACATCCATGACCCTTGCTGTAATTATTCAGTACCAGATGGACCTTACTGACAGAAACTGCAGCAGAATGAGACCATGCAAAAATTCTACTGATCACACTAAACCAGTAGCAGATGGAAACAAAGCAGAAGATCCCCCTTACACAAATACACATACACACACACACCCTGCTTCCCACCGATCCTGTACCGGAGTCTTTTGTCTGAGGTTAGGGGTCAGTAACAACAGACTCGGAAGGTAAAAAGGCAAGTATGACACTCTTATTCTTCAAGCAGAATTCTTCATGTGCCAGAAAATAGGTGACATATGATTCTCCAATGTAACTTCAGTATATCACCCCACAACTCACACACACAGTATTAATGCAATGTCTTCCCTTGACATGAATTGTCAGGTGAACTTTGACATTGGAGGATCCTTTTTTCCCACTTCCTCCTCAAAACTAAAGCCGCAGGGAGAAAAAAAAAAACATGTCTTGTTCAGCTGTGTGAGTTTCAATCACTGTTGAACCCATGCACACAGTCCATATGCATCTTGTTGTTCCCTTCAGGAGTTTGACCAAAAGGATTATAATCATAAACTACTTCATAATACATCCATAACTTTGAATTGAAATATAATACAGGTGAAACTTTCTAAACTGACTCAGAGACTGTATAAAAACATAATTTTAGAGGAAAATGTACTCTTCTCACACTTACTGAGGTGACATTTGTTTATGAAATAGGCTACTACTAGATCTACTACTAATACTACTACTACAATAACTAGTACTACTACTACGAATAATAATAATAATAATTATTATTATATTATTATAATAACAACATCTGTGTGTAATAGTGGACTGAAATTCAGCCAAACCATTTAACGGGGCATACTAATGAATATGCAGACCCGTGACTGTTGTAGGGTTGAAAAAGCGTATGAATGTGAAACCCTGGAAGGGTTAGGTTTAATTTTGTGTGAATCAGGAGGAAAGGCAATTATTTTACAACCCTGCCTGTTTTAGGAAACAAAGTGACTATATCAGTAAAAAAGGAACTAAGAAAACAAACCAAGCCTACGCTACAGTCATGTGCGCCACACAAATATATTTACCGGGGTCAAGAAATATGTCCTCCATTTTTGCAGCCTTTCTCCAGGGAATGCTCCTGCAATGTTTCAGGGCACAGCTGCAACAATACAGCACATAGCAAGTGTTCTGCCACAAGCCCTGGGCCGGACTCCAAGGTCAACTCGTGTCCTGGAGGATCCACAAGAGACCGAGTCCACCGACATTCAAGGTTAGAGATGGAGATAGTTCACTGACGCCCACAAGAGCCCACTAAAACCAACACCAGGCAACACCAGCTCAAACATGAGCCACGCTGACTCAGAAGACCCTCCAGTCCAGTGGGAGGCCATCAGCATGTGATTATTTGTTTTGCTTTTACAATTTGGAATCTCCAATACCCGCCAACATCGTTACCTTGGCTGTGCTTGGGAGTCCAGACAGTAGAGGCACTGTCACAACTTATTTAAGGTGGTTACGTTTTTTTAAGTTTGAATTGATTTTTTGAATACAAAATTAAATATAAAATCAAGAGCATATAGATCCACAGCTGGAACTTAGAAATGTTCAGTATTAACCAAAACATAGATGACACTGCCTCTACAGGCTTTATGACTACTCCATTTTGTATTGGGGGTGAATCAAACACATGGTATTCCTGTCAATTTGCTCATTTGTATATGACAGGGCCTTGTGTATTAAGCCCACCTACTTAATTCTTTGCATAGTGCTAAAAGAATACATTTAAAAAAAATACACAAAGGCGTAACTGTTCTTGTAAGTCTCACTTTTCAGTTTAGAATGTGCCTGGCGCAAAAGAGAGATGCAAAAAAACAAAAAACAAGGAACAGAATAACTCGTTCTTGTTCCCAGACAAAAGGTGATGCGTAGGAAGTCGACACATAAAAGAATCTTTCAGGTTGAACATTCCCCAATTGGTGGAAAAAAATGAAATAATGAACAACCTTTCAGAACAACTACTCCACAAAAAATCCATAATCATTATGTGAGTATCTGACGGCCACCTTAAATGTCCCTGTTTTCCAGTTCCTGCTTTTACCCCCAAATATAATAAAAGTAACTGATAACCCTTGGCACTGGGTTGACTGACCGCAACTAAATGACACTGAAAAATGTTTTGCTTCTACGATAAATAGTTATTTGCCTTTCAATGTTACAGCTTTCTGGATTGAAGTGGAACATCTACCTCTACCTATCTACCTAGAAAATTGATCAGCCACAGCGTAAGCCATTACTATCCTGCTACTGATATATCAATCCACATCCTCAAGGAACACCTCTTCTGTGGATACCTTAATGTCTAGAAATAAGCCTTACAGGAGTGGGAAAGGATGCTTGAAAAATGTTTTCTGGGCATTTTTGTTGAATCAGAATGGAATGTCCGGATATATGCATTACAATTAAACTGTTTTCTGTTTGGGTGTTGCTTTAGCTTTGGCTTGTTTAGTTTGTTTAGTAAAAGTTAATAAGCAAAATTCTGTTGGTTTTTAAATGTTCAATACTTAGGTCAGGGACTTATTACGATAAATAGGAATATGTGTTTTTTTTAGATTTAGGAAATTGGATTTGATTCCCACACATGTTAATCTGTGAAGCATTATGTGGCTACCTTGTCAAGGACACCAAATAAAAATACCAACTAAAGAATGATTGATTGATTGATTGATTGGTTGACATGTAGGCAATGTGAGAGGCAATGTGAAACATACTACCCTGCCAATCTATCAAATCTACCAAATTAATTTAGTTTTCCTGGTGACTTGACTTTCCTGTGTCCACTATTACTTTCCCCACTTCATCTTACTCACTACCTTCACTGTAATTGCTTTTGGCTTGCATCTCAGCTGCTCCTTTAATTGCTCAACCTGCTGCTATAATCTGATGTAAAATTCAGCCAAGCTCTCAAGCCAATTTATCAATGTCTAATTAGTACTTTTTTTTTTTAAACCGTTTGCAAGTCTCCTTTTTCCAAACTTTTAGCTAATCAAGCTGAAGATGGGGTTTCCTAGGAGTTGGTGGGATAAAGAGAATAAACTCTACGACATCTATGAGAGAATGAATCAAAGGGGACAAGGAGAGCTGCCAAATAACAAATTATCCTCCATGAATCAGGGCCAGAGAGTTCACTTTATTAAAGAAGATAGGCCAAATGTTGAAGTGTTTGCCAAGGCCTGATCTGATAAAACCCAAGATTAACACAGCAGCAAAAACAATAGAAACTCCAAAGATATTGGCACCAGTTATTAGGAAGGGGGGGGGGGGGGGGAAACTGTATAACGAACTGTATATTTTTATTATAGGTCTACATTTTCTGGTAAAAGGAAAACAATACTTCTACGTTTATGCCATAATACGTATATTATGTTTCACATTGATACATCAAAAAGATCTGGGCTTACTTATTAAATGTGCTTGCCTATGTACTGTACTGGTGAAGGGAAACGGACAGCAACTCCAAATTTAGTGAATATTCATAATCATAGTCAGTTTTGAAAAAATAAACATCTATTTTATTTCATTTATAAAAGTTACCAAGGCAAAGGAGGCTGCTTATGCGTTTCGAACCAACTCTCAGAACCTATGTTGAATTCCCCATGGACAAGGCACTCTGACTTTGAAACTAGTTTTTCGGATATTTTTGATGCGCCAGCACTTCATTTGATAGAGTGTGTATATATATATATGTGTGTGTGTATATATACGTGTATATATATATATATATATATATACACACACACATATATATATATATATATACACACACACACACGTGTATGTATATATATACATATACGTATATATATATTCTCCGATCAGCCATAACATTATGACCACTGACAGGTGAAGTGAATAACACTGATAATCTCGTTATCATGGCACCTGTCAGTGGGTGGGATATATTAGGCAGCAAGTGAACATTTTGTCCTCAAAGTTGATGTGTTAGAAGCAGGAAATATGGGCAAGCGTAAGGATCTGAGCGAATTTGACCAATTGTGATTGTGGGTCAGAGCATCTCCAAAACTGCAGCTCTTGTGGGGTGTTCCCGGTCTGCAGTGGTCAGTACCTATCAAAAGTGGTCCAAGGAAGGAAAAGCGGTGAACCAGTGACAGGGTCATGGGCGGCCAAGGCTCATTGATGCACGTGGGGAGCGAAGGCTGGCCCATGTGGTCCGATCCAACAGACGAGCTACTATAGCTCAAACAGTTAATGCTGGTTCTGATAGAAAGGTGTCAGAACACACAGTGCATCACAGTTTGTTGCATATGGGGCTGTGTAGCCACAGACCAGTCAGGGTGCCCATGCTGACCCCTGTCCACTGCCGAAAGCGCCTACAATGGGCACGTGAGCATCAGAACTGGACCACGGAACAATGGAGGAAGGTGGCCTGGTCTGATGAATCACGAGTTCAAGGTGTTGACTTGGCCTCCAAATTCCCCAGAACTCAATCCAATCGAGCATCTGTGGGATGTGCTGGACAAACAAGTCCGATCCATGGAGGCCCCACCTCGCAATTTACAGGACTTAAAGGATCTGCTGCTAACGTCTTGGTGCCAGATACCACAGCACACCTTCAGAGGTCTAGTGGAGTCCATGCAATGACGGGTCAGGGCTGTTTTGGTGGCAAAAGGGGGACCTACACAATATTAGGCAGGTGGTCATAATGTTATGGCTGATCGGTGTATATACAGTGAGGGAAAAAAGTATTTGATCCCCTGCTGATTTTGTACGTTTGCCCACTGACAAAGAAATGATCATTCTATAATTTTAATGGTAGGTGTATTTTAACAGTGAGAGACAGAATAACAACAACAAAATCCAGAAAAACGCATTTCAAAAAAGTTATACATTGATTTGCATGTTAATGAGGGAAATAAGTATTTGATCCCCTATCAATCAGCAAGATTTCTGGCTCCCAGGTGTCTATTATACAGGTAACAAGCTGAGACTCTCTTAAAGGGAGTGCTCCTAATCTCAGCTCGTTACCTGTATAAAAGACACCTGTCCACAGAAGCAATCAATCAATCAGATTCCAAACTCTCCAACACGGCCAAGACTAAAGAGCTGTCCAAGGTTGTCAGGGACAAGATTGTAGACCTACACAAGGCTGGAATGGGCTACAAGACCATCGCCAAGCAGCTTGGTGAGAAGGTGACAACAGTTGGTGCGATTATTCGCAAATGGAAGAAACACAAAATAACTGTCAGTCTCCCTCGGTCTGGGGCTCCATGCAAGATCTCACCTCGTGGAGTTTCAATGATCATGAGAACGGTGAGGAATCAGCCCAGAACTACACGGGAGGATCTTGTTAATGATCTCAAGGCAGCTGGGACCATAGTCACCAAGAAAACAATTGGTAACACACTATGCTGTGAAGGACTGAAATCCTGCAGCGCCCGCAAGGTTCCCATGCTCAAGAAGCACATGTACAGACCCGTCTGAAGTTTGCCAACATCAGAATGATTCAGAAGAGAACTGGGTGAAAATGTTGTGGTCACATGAGACCAAAATCAAGCTCTTTGGCATCAACTCAACTTGCCATGTTTGGAGGAGGAGGAATGACCCCAAGAACACCATCCCCACCTTCTTACATGGAGGTGGAAAAATTATGCTTTGGGGGTGTTTTTCTGCTAAGGGGACAGCACAACTGCAGCGCATCAAAGGGACGATGGACGGGGCCATGTACCGTCAAATCTTGGGTTAGAACCTCCTTCCCTCAGCCAGGGCATTGAAAATGGGTCGTGGATGGGTATTCCAGCATGACAATGACCCAAAACACACAGCCAAGGCAACAAAGGAGTGGCTCAAGAAGAAGCACATTAAGGTCCTGGAGTGGCCTAGCCAGTCTCCAGACCTTAATCCCATAGAAAATCTGTGGAGGGAGCTGAAGGTTCGAGTTGCCAAATGTCAGCCTCGAAACCTTAATGACTTGGAGAGGATCTGCAAAGAGGAGTGGGACAAAATCCCTCCTGAGATGTTTGCAAACCTGGTGGCCAACTACAAGAAACATCTGACCTCTGTGATTGCCAACAAGGGTTTTGCCACCAAGTACTAAGTCGAAGGGGTCAAATACTTATTTCCCTCATTAACATGCAAATCAATTCATAACTTTTTTTAAATGCGTTTATTTTTTTGTTGTTATTCTGTCTCTCACTGTTAAAATACACCTACCATTAAAATTATAGACTGATCATTTCTTTGTCAGTGGGCAAACATACAAAATCAGCAGGGGATCAAATACTTTTTTCCCTCACTGTATACACCTGGGCCACCAGTTGCTATTTCATGAGTGTATCTGTAACTACAAAGGTACAGAATAAACTGTGAACAATGTCAAACATCACCCTACAACTACCAAAAGTACTACTAGAATAAAATGCATCCCATTCACTTCATGAAAGTAGAATTCCAAGAGCCAAGAGAGTTTCAACTGCAATACAAATTACAGAGGAAAATACAAAGTCCAAACATAGGGAAACAGTGTGCATTGGAAAACACTTTAATAAAGGGTAGCACAACCAGTTTTTATACAACAAACAAACCAGACATCAACACAAATCTATATAAAGAAAGTGGTACTAAGCACTTAAAAATACTACTGGGACAGTTTCTTAACAATATAATTAAAACTGTCAAATGCATTAACGTTTTAAATGACAAATATGTGCATTTGACCGTTATATTATTGATAATTTTTCACATTAAAACATAATGCACTTCAATTCCATTTAATAAATTTAACATTTGATCTGGGTCTAGACCTAACTGTATATCATACACTATAATGACATAACAGAATATGTGTAACTATAGACATACACGCCTATTTATGTAACTGATCAATTGTGTTAACAAGACCTACCCCACACTCAATTTTAGCGATTCGTTAAAATTCTAGTAATAAAATGGGACATTGTATATCAAAAGTATACAGTGTGTACAATAACTACAAAAGGAGAAACATGTGAGTTTTGCAAAAGGTCAGTCTGTTTTTCTTTTAATTGAAAGGAGAGGATAGAAGAACATAATTCTGATGTTTGCTTTTAATTTTAACTATATTGTGTGGTTCTGAAAATAGATAAGCCTCCAAAACACAATGCAGAGTTAGAAAAAAGTAGTAGCCAGCACAGGACAGAAAACTGAAGAGCACAAAGTGCGCCAGCTACATATATCAGTACTCATGTCTAGGCATTTAATTTGATTTTCTCAATGTAGTTTATTCAGGAGATGTACAATTTATGAACTTTTAAAAGACAACAGTTTTCTTTTAAGTTACCTTCACCTCTGCTGTACAAAAAGAATGGGATTTTCACTTTCCTTCTGCTAGATATTACTTACTGAATATACTGTGTGTGCATCAGGCTAGTGTATGTGCATCTAAAGAAGCGCACGCACATTCACATGCATTAACCTCAAATGCCATCTGAAACTGCCAGAGGATGCTTTGCAAAAGGAACCTGATAACCCTTGACCTTCGAAACGACTCAAACCTTTCAGTTAGTTGCCCCCTTATTCCCCATCACTCAGCTGGGCTCAGAACCAGAGATGGCATTGGCTTCTTCCAGGGGACATTCACTATCATCCCCCAGGGAAATGGCTGCACTGACCAGCTGTCTCCAGCCAGTATCTCAGCTGAGACAGTAGGCTGGGCTGGGGGTGGGGAGGGTGAGGAGGGGGGTGGCAGCAGATGCAATGCCTTCCTGAGTTACCGTGGCAATGGGCTTTCCCATCCACCCTGCAGCCGGGGGATTGGAGTAGGTGCCAGCTGTTGCCTTGTTCCCAGAATCCAGTGGGGAGGGGAATGAGTCTAGGGAAACCATCTGAAAGGGAACGCTGGGGGCTTGGGCCTGAGCAGCTTTGAAACTGTGAGCATTTGTGCAGCTGCAGACACAAGCGTTGACACCCTCTCGGTTCCTTTCACGAGAATATTTACTTCAAGCCACTACAAATAACAACAAGGTATCATTGATAAATATGTATAGTTTAAATCAATTATATTTGTTCTAATATAAGAATTTGTAAATTACATTGTTTCAGGTGACTGAACTGTGACTGTACTTGGCGCTAAGGGGATAACACAATCTATAATGACCTACAATAATTCATACTCTGACAGTACGGTCTACAAGGTGGTAAAAAAACTAAAATCTATATGATACTGGTAAGCTAATTCTAGCATAGAATAAAGTCATAGAAAAAAGACAGGGGTTGTAGGTGAACATCCTTAAAGAGTATAACAGGGTAAGGCATATGGTGTCAGTACAATGCCAGTATGGAAAGTAATGAGGAGACTAATTTAGCAGAACATTTATTAATTCTCAAAGCTGGAGAAGGATTCAAGATTCTGTACAGTTATGGTCGAAAGTGTTCATACCCTTCATATGAAACCATGTTAAAAGGCCACTCATTTAGTTTAATACAGTTAGAGAGCTTGTTAAACACTGTTTCAGCCTACAGAAAAAGCTAAAGAAAAAGCTAAATTATTTTGATGCAGTTAAGAAAGACTGGTTACAAAATAAAATGAGCAACAATAATAATAATCAGGTCAATCTCACATCTCTTCGAAGACCTACATAAGATTTTAAAGAATTTATAGTTTTTGCTGAACAGGTGTTATGGTCAGAGTTTGTGAAACGGGTTGTATTGAGGGTTTGAACTTACATTTTGATTGTAAATTCCATGCCAACTCTTCATTTAAATTCCAAAAAAGGAGGTCATTTGATTCGGCTTTGGCCATTTTCAAACTGAAACACAGAGCTCAGTAAAACATTACAGATGTTAACTTGTATCCCTATGATCCAATGCATAAAAAGACATTACATAATTCATCGCTCAGTTGGAGGAAAAGGCACAGCATCTCTCCAACCATCTATCATAATATAGTGGAAGGTGTATTAGCATTAACGCAATTACAGCATTAAGAGCCTATGGAATAAACCACATAGTTAAGTGCCCATGATTTAATATTTTAAAGGACTTAAACATCAGTTTTACATGCCTAGTAAATGTTTTATGTTTTAAACCACAGTGATTGTGTAACTGTATCTTGGACCTAAACAGCTGTCTGAATAAGATGCATTTGGATAGCTCATGCATGTAGCAAGTGCTTCTCTTACTTGTAGGCACCACAAGGAATAATTCAATCACAAGATTTTAGTGAAAAACACAGGGCTTGTTCTATTTGATGTTCTCATTAAAATAATAAAAAAATAAAAAAATCCAAGCATTCCTGTCAAAATGGTTTGATGAGATTAGCTTTGAATGTACTTCCTTCCCCCCAGCAATGCTCCAATTTCCTCACCACACTTTCAACACAAAAGGCTCCTCAGATTAATGGAAGACCATGAACGGGGGCGAGACAGGCCTTTACTCTCCTGCAGGTCACTACCTTTCCTTGTGTGACATCCAAGTTGCTGAAGGATATTTAACAAAAGCAAAAAAAAAAAAAAAAAAATGAAAGGGAAAGGAAAAACAAAACAAAAAAAAAAAAAAAAAAAAAATCCTCCAATTTAGCTTGCTGTTTTGGGATTTTGTTGTCCCCCCCTTTCCCACTCCTTCTGCGGGATGTTCCAAAGAGAGCCCAGCCAAAATTACTAATTATGTCTTTGTGAAGTTAATGACCAATTTAGCAGGCTCTTAAGGAGATCTTTGAAGTCATAACAACACAGCGAGGTGGGGGGACAGAATGTGAAGTTTGCCGTTGGAGATGGGGAGGGAGATCTATATGCTTTTATAGTCTAGAGGGGGGCAGGGGGGTACTTTTCTTGATTATCTCTCTTGTGTCTGCAACATATGCTGAGTGGATTGAAAGGCGCTCCCTGAAAAACATCTTGGCAGTGTGATGCTGTTGACTGGCCCGGCCTCCCAATAAACAGTGTGTCAAACAAGGCTTTTTCATTGCAGAACAGGGTTTATCGTTGCTTGACCTATTCAGACATGCTTGAATCCCATACCCCACTGTTAGGAAACGCCCCTCTCTTTCTTCAATGAGTAATTGCTAGCATGTCCAACCCTGGACTCTAGAGTGGTGGGGGTAAGGTGGGGCAGTAAAGCATTTTTAAAACTCACACAACAGCTAAAAAACTTACACACATTAATAAGCATTGATTTCCTCTCCCAAGAAATTGGCAACTTCCCTTACAGCCTACGGATTACCGGATTTAAAAAAGCAAAAACAATTAAAAACTGGATTCACTACATCTTTGTTGTCTACAGGAACTATTTTTTTCTTCCTTCAGTTCCATCTCGATTCAGAGTACAGGATACTAACAGCATGAGTTATAATGTTTGAACCTGTATTCAAAACACTTGATTTCAAGTTTGTTAAAGGGTACTTTTTCATTTTAAAGAAGTCATTAAATCTCTTTGCCTATTTAAAAAGTAAAAAAAATAAAAAACAGAATGAAACATCCCAAAAGTATGTTTTATAAATATATTTCAACATTAAAAATTGCTAAAATATGTTCTGCATTTTGCCTCCACACACATGAATCGTGTTGTATTGTATTGATTTGGTTATTGCGTCTCTTCCTGTGGACTCCAAAAGAGGCAGTTGTGAAGTTTCACCACAGGTCTGCCCTGCCAATCATTAACTATAAGGAACAGCTGAGGTAATACTGGGTGGTTAGGGATTCTCTCTTATACCTCCTGCCACGCCTGTCAGAAGTGACTTCATGATTATATGAACATGAACAGAATATCAATCACAGAAACGTCTTTAGTCACACTGGATGTAATTGAAACTAGAAAACACAGGCGGCACAGTGGCACGGTGGCGCAGTGGCACAATGGTTAGCGCTGCTGCCTCACAGCTCCGGGTTTGAGTCCCAGCATGGGGGGCCTGTCTGTTTGGAGTTTGCATGTTCTTCCTGTGTCTGCATGGGTTTTCTCTGGGCACTCCAGTTTCCTCCCACCATCCAAAGACATGTGGGTTAGTATTCCTGCCATGCATCCTATGCCTGCCGGGATCGGCTCTGTCTTCCCTGCGGCCCTCACTGGGATAAGCAGTTTCAAAGATGGATGGAACTAGAAAACACATACGTTGTATTGGTAATGACTCCAGATCTTACTTTTGTATTTATTTGTTCTCACAAACTAAGCTTTTTTAAAGCATTCAGTTTTGTGATACATTGCCTTCTCTCAATTCTCCAATGTTTATCTCAGAGATAACATTGACAGGAAAGCCCCTTCTCAAAGCACTTTAGGATGACTACAGTGCAAAAGTTAACAGTGAAAGTCGAGCAGAACTAAACACTTATGGGAAGTGTGGCACAGAAAACTGGATTCACTACTCCTCATTTAGGCAATGATGGTTTGCAGGTGCTTTGTGGGTAAAAGAAAAAAGAGGCATTAAACTGACTTATTTCTCTACTGTTTAAGTACTGTGAGCCTTACTCAGGAAATCATATCGTAACATACTGCATTTAAACATAATGGCTTGAACAGAGACGGGAAAGGATAAACTTCTATTCAAAGTCCAATTCCACTGATAGTGTTGGGTCAGAAGTGTCCCAGAATATAAAAAACGATAAATGGGAGATAATGACAGTTTAGCATGAAAATGTAGAGGAACTTAGCTCCCCCAATAAGATTAAATCTATGTAATTGTTATTGCAGCTTTCAGTTAAAGTAGGTCCAAAAACAAGTCTGCTCTTAATCCAATCTAAATTCTGTCATTAAGATACGAGGAGCTGCCAAGTCTAAATCAGGCAAAAACAACATGTTCACACTGTAACTATTTCAGTACTGTTTTATATTTAAAGCAGTGAGCAAATGTCAGTGTGGCAAACAGCAATATTTAAGCAAGAGGATGAAAGAAACGTATAGAGGTTGTTACAATAATAAACAAGGCTGTGTCAAAATTCACAGATATATCCTAATAATGGATGGATTACTGGATTTACTGGAATACTGGATTGAGCTGTCAATCAAGTCACTCCACTGAAGTGGATCTAAGTAATAATTAAGTAATCAATAACTCATTGTGCTACTGCTTATTATAAAACAATGAGGAGGAACAACTAGACATTCTCCTATTGACTTGTTTCAAGTAGAGGCGTAACTACAGAAGAGCACCTAATCTACTATTGCAGTATCGACCATTACAATATGTTTTTTAATATAAATATAATAAAAGGTATTTGTCTATGCTACCTACTTGAAATACAAATGTACATAAATAAACCAAAGCAATGAATATTTAACTACAAGAGCAAAAGGAAAAGTCAAGCATTGCAAAACAATGAAAAACACAGAGGGAAATGGCAATTGTTCAGAGGTACAGTGGGGAGTCCAGTCACAACACACCCTGGCAATTGTCCCCCTGCCAATAGGACTGGAATGAGCTGATAGATGACAGCAGACCTTCATACAAAAGACAAAATGGGTGATGATGAAACTCCTTCCTTTTCCAATCACAAACTAAAAACAGGTGAAACGTGGGGGTGTTTGAAAATGCTTGAGGACCAATGATTGATTGGCAGAGGGGTCAACAACAACAAAAAACACGAAAAGCAAGGGAAACCTTGATCATAATTAATTAATGAACTTAATGAATAACCCCTTTATTTTCAAATATTCCAATCAATAAAAAATGCAAAGTTGCCCACAACACACCTGGACTTTGTCCCTGGCTGAAAGTGTCATGTAGGCTCAAGGGTGTTCACTATGCAAAGGGCTCCAACAGGATTTCACAGTGTGCCGTTACCACCAATCACATATGTTTATCCCATGTTCTGCACAGCAGAAGTTGATAAAGACTACTAGACCATACATATCTAGTGACAGTGCCCTAGATAGGGCACCCCCAGCTAGATTTCAAGTCAGTTTCAAGCAGTATAAAATATAGCAGGCCTTGTGTGGACTCACTTTTTATAGTTCAGTCATTGTTACACAAATCTGTTTATCCCATGAAACCAAAATATGATCAACAGGCCAGCCCTAAAGGTGCCTTTGCCAAAAGATAAATAATAATAAACAGTGTAATATATGTATGTATGTATGTATTTAAAATCATCTATAGATTATAGTAAATAACAATTAGGTATAATAGAAAAATCAAAACGGCATACACAGTTTAATCTAAACAGTTGGTCTTGAGGAGGTGCCGGCCAGCGTGCAGTCCTGACACTTCCAGGATGTTTTCTTGATTGTTTTTTGTTTTAATTAGAGTAATCCTGTGAAGAAAACCTTCCTCAAGGGCAGAGTAGCAGTTTCCCCACCTGAGCCTGACTTGTCCTAAGCAGAGTCACCAGTGATAAATGCTTACAGCCTTTGTTTGCACAGCTCCTAGATCAGTGGTGGGTGGCCTGTGGCCAGGTTGCAGCACACGGCCCACCGGGGTTCTGACTGTAGCCCGCTAAACAACTTGTTGACTGTTGTCCCCTATGTGTGACAACAATCAAGAACTCACACATTTTCTGGTGCAGGTGCAATATGAATCTCTTGTGATTGTGGCAGGTTAAACTTAACTAGCTACAGTACTTTTGCTGGTAATTTGCCCTTAAAGCCATTTGTTATATCATGTTATGGAATATTTGGCATGTATTCAGTGTATTAATCTTATTCTTGGGGTCGTTGTTAGTGCACATATCCAATTTTGCAGCCCACTGCGATGAAGGAGGGACACTCATCTGGCCCACTCACTACCTTGGGTTGGACTCACTACCACTGACCTAGATTTTGCCACTGGGTCATTTTGACAGAGATCTCCCAGGACAGTTTTGTCTAGGTGCTGGACATTAAGAATGCAAGTTTTTTTGCCGTTTGTAGGAGACACATGCATATATTTCCAGAGAGAAGACAGCCCTGTGGAAGAAAGTAGGGTTTGCATCAGACAGGTAATGCACATACACCTGAAATAAGTGGCATAGAGGTGCATGGTATTTAAATAAACTTCCAACAGGGACAGACTGTCACTGCTGCCACACAGTATGACATCACTGGAATGCAACATCACTAATTAGTGATTCCACAGTGTGCTTCTTTATGCCTTGATGTTTTGGATTTTTTGTTTCTTCATGGGTAAACTGTTCCATTGTCTCGAAACACTCACTGATGGCAAATTAACATATTGAGGGCATAACTGACAAAGCATTTTAGTGTGCAGATACAATCCAAACAGAAGAATGAATGAAAAAACTAAATGTATTTTCTCCTATAACTAAACACCTGGAAATTCAAATGCAGCCAATACTAGAAACGTTTATTCATGGTGACATAAATATACTTCATATTTAGAAAGTTACGATCAGATAGAGCAAGTAAAAGGTTTTTGTTTATTGTACAGGTTTTACAATTGAATGCTAGGCGTCACTTACCAGGGATATGCTTTTGTAGGCTACAATAAGTTTTGCTTATTAAACTGGCTTGACTCTGAATTTGGAATTTGAGGTTTTTAAACATTTTAACTATGTTTTCACCTCAGAGCCAATTGCTAGCAGGAGATGGCAATGGCCTTGTTCTACCTTTAGCATTTTAAGAATTTGATGTGTAAAACTAACTAACTAATGAAAAGCAACATTAAATGACTGCCCACAGTGAGATATGGCCTCTGTTGAATTCTGCAGGGCAAAAATGTGCATGCAGTTAAATCAGACATCCCTTCAAAACATTGCATACACACTGAACACCCAGATCAGGATTGATTGTAAATGAGAGATGGGAATGGGAGGGGGGTGTGAATTTTGGCTCTGCGCTCCTGGGAAAGTATGCTCTTAAGACCCAGGGCAATAAGGAGACAGCCAGCAACCCCCCCGCCAGACTCCCCCTCCTCCTCTCACCCCCCCTGCCCCCCAGTGCTGCAGAAGGGCAGACTCGCAGATGGGGATCGAGTGGGAAGGAGACAGGAAGGTGGACCTGTAACTGGAGACGCTATAGGAGTACCTGAATACAATCCACATATACAGTCCAACAAAACAAAGAAAAGAAAAAGAAAAACAGAGACCAAGAACGACCACCACTCAGAGCATTGGGATCTCCTCTCCTTAAAAAATAATAATCATCATAAAAAATTGTGAGAAAACAGACTTCTTAAGACAAGCACATGGACACCTGACTTGAGTTTTTGCCCTGGAAAAAAGGAAAAATGAGCTTCAGCACTATCCAAAAACAAGATAACCTTTCAGTTACAGACAGCTTCTTTAAGGAGGCTAGAATATAAAGAAATGCACTGTGGGAAACAGCCAATTACAAGAATGCTCATTCCTCAGATCTGTAATAGACATTCCAAAAGGTTCCAAATCGGTAAAAGGTTCAGGTGAAAGACACGGTCAAAAACCTAAACAAAATCAAGTGTAAATTGCGAACCTTGGGAACCCATTTATTTAGTGTGCTTTCTCAAGTATAAGCCCTAAGCCATGCTTCTCTGGCCTCTTGCAGTTCTCCACAAGCCCAGACAAGAGCACAGAGAGGTCAAGGCCAAACACGCACCAGTTCAGTCAGACACCACGCTGGGACCTGAACTCCACAACTTCACATTCCTCGCCTTTTATTCCTCACCCTAACGCCATACTGTCTCTCAACAGGGTGGCACATCTACACCTAGTAGGCCTACATAAGCAAACATACTCTACAGTTCCCAATAGAAATTGGGTCTCTCAATCTGACCTGAATCAAATAATTAAATTTTGTGGAGATAAGTTATTTCCCCTTATTTGAGGCTTATGGAGGACTACTAAGTTCAGGGAAGAGTCGGAAATCAGCCTCATTGACCTTCTCTGCAGTTCAACTGTACCCTTTTCTCTAGCTAGCCTGTTTAAAGAGCTGTGTGAGTGTCCTTGGTATCTATTCTTAAGTCCATGATAAGATAAGATAAGATAATCAGAACTATATTTATATATATATTTTTTAAACAAAGGTACCCTTTTTTAAACCACTGCTATATCACATACTTTGTTGGTTTGAATGTACTAACTGGATTAACTTTGGCCTTTTTCTAACAGATGTTGTTAAAATGCATGGTTAGCTGACATATTGAAATGCATAATGGAGTATTGCAATTTTAGGTTAATTTCACTGCTATCTGTGCACCTGTTATGGGGAGAAAATGACCATAATCAATTTATCTTCCCATAATTGGCGAATAAAAATATTATTTTCCTATTTAGACACAAGTGAGATAAGGCCTAGCAGCAGCCAGTTGGCGTAGCTGAGAAGGCACAGACTGAGGTCCCTCCATCAGGTAGGTCCACTCAGTGTCCATTCAGCTGGAGCTGTCAATCACCTGGGAATTAACAGCGCAGCACCCAGAGCTCACACCGGGAGAGAAGCTGTTCGAACAGCACGGCTGACATCTGAATAAACAACAATGGGTGGGAAAGGTGATCCACTTTTCACAGATCACCTGTCAGCGACACACAAATCACTTGGTGCAGGGACACATTTTTAAAATCGTAAGTACAATGGCAACTCCCTGACTCTCCGTGGCAAAGTCTTTAACAAGTCTTTTACACTCGTATTACCTGCAATTGACGGTTAAGAAAAAACAAAACTCAAATGAAAAGGTATGGTATGAGGAAAGGATATGATCCCATTGAGACTATAGTACACTATAGTAAATGCTACACTGATATTAATTAAAGTAAAAACTGGTAACCCCAACTATTTACATTTAACCGATTTTACATTTACATTTATTGATATTAAAGAGCTATGCAAGTATCTATAAACCTTCTCTGGTACTGAAACACTTCAGAGCTTTGCCTGTTGTGAACCAGCACTACAAACAAGTAAAAAGCTGGTCAAAGGCATCCTAATAGGTGAACAAAAGTCCTTAGGAACATGCACCTTAGCATCAACCACACAATGATGTATTCAAAGGCAGGAATTATTGTACAGGTTATCTTCAGAGTCGCTCAGGGAACAAACTTATTCAATTTTACTTTATTTTACTGTATTTTTGATTTCCACACACACCCATTGTGATACCATGCTGGACGAGAGACGGCGAGACCACCCAGAGAAAAACTGCCCTTCCCAGACCCCAAGGGAGGTGAATCAGCTGGGGGAAAGCAGTTCACCTGCTCCTTCCCGATGACTGGCTCCGCCCTCTGTTAGAGAGACTGAGAAACAGTACGGACTATGATTTATGAATGTACATGACTATGATTACAGACTGTGTTTGTTTATTAGTTTTACGTTTAGAGAGTGGCGCGTTTACGTGTTTAGATTAGGTTCGAATAAGAGTTATGGTTTAATTTTAGTCTTTTTGGTTTAGCACAGGGAGCACTGTATTAAACTAATACTTTGCACCGTACCCTGTCTTTGCGTTTCCCAGCGCCGCCCATAGATCCCAACCCTGTGGCAAATCCCAGACAGTGTCACACTATATATTAGTATTGTCATTTTGGAATACACATTATAGATTTTAAATGGAAATCAAGATAGACATCGGCAGATAAATCACTTATCTTCTCACCCCATTTGTGAGGCTAATCAGCATTTGTTCATCAGCAAGGCTCATCTGTAACTGAATGGTTGTGAAAATGGTTTCTTTAGGATTGTCCTGCTTGTTCACACACTTATAATGACTTCTGCAGGAAATGTGGATCAGTTTGAGCAGTTAAGTTCCTGCCATTTGCCCTTTTGTTGAAACAATATCATTAGTAATGCACTGTCAAAACACCTTACCATGAATACCAATAAAAGCAACAATTTACACTCAGGAAGAGAGCAAACCCTAGCTAATATCCAGCTACAATCTTTCAAATTGCACAAAAGAGGCCCTTTCTGACTGGCAGTTATTACCTAGCTAACATTAGGCAAGACCACTGGACCACAAGGGAGAGAAGGGGAGAAGTGATTAGCACAACTTTAAAACCACCCCACACAGGTGTCACCTCATTATGGGGCCTGACAGGGTTTGTCACCCTGTTTGAGAAAGATGGGGAAGCCACCAGATCCCACAGAGGTGTCACGTCACCTCCAGTGTAACAATGCTGCGACAACCCTGCCAGCTGTGCCAATCTGGGTATCATTCTTTGCAGTTGCTTCATGTACTCTGAGTACCCATCCTTTGTGTGGAAAAAACTAAGCTTTTAACTTAACAGCTCCATACAGGCGATCCACAGTCCAGCACTCATTTTGTAAGACTAACACTATTGTGCAAGTGGCAGTACTTCATATTGAATTTGACTGACAGAGGATGACATTATCTGGCATCTGTGTATTGGGGAAGAGGACTTTCATCTAATACAAACAGACGGTCTTAACGAAGGATATCGATAAATGTATATCAATCAATTGTGTGCCTGGTAAATGTCTTGAAGGCCTGTAATTGGACTGATTAGCTCTATTCAATAAGGATTTTAAATTGGAGGAAAGAGAACATGTGGTAGACCTATCCTTAAAAAAAAAAAAAACACTCCATTAGGCAAAGAGCTGATAAAGGACAAAGGAAGCAAGTTTACTTGAATTTAGCCCTCAAAAACAAAGCACGTCAAGGAAACATATAGTAGCCTATATTATCATAATGAAACATTGGTAAGAAATCCCCCAACAGCAGGGCCTCTAATAGCTATTCTCTTAGTGGAACACATATTTATTAAACTTTTAAGAGCTAGAAGAAAGAAGGCAAATTGCATACAAAATACAAGGGAGCAGTTCATTTAAAAAAAAAGTTTGCTTAATCAGGGCCTTCCATTCTCTTCAAAGGCGAGAGAAAAGTATCTCAGTAAATCTATCCACATGTCAGACCAACCGCTTACATAAACATCATTTGCCAACCTGGTATTTTCAGTTTAGCCTAATTTTAAGTCTAAATTTAAGCTATTTTCAATGTCTTGTATCTAGCAAGATCAGTTACATTGTAGAACAACAAGCACAAGACCTCAGTCACAGACGTAGTAGTGCATGGAGTTAGATATGAACAAAGGTTTAATTTATATTAATCTTTCTTAAACCCCCTGTTATAAATAAAAAGTCATCAATATTGATATTAATTTGATGAAGTAAGGAAAGATGAGGACTAAAATAGCACAATACAATCATTCTGGTTTAAAACCAACTACCAATACATGAATAGTGGTACGCACCCTCTGTTCTCCCTCACCACTACACAGATTCAGACCCTTTAAAGTTGGAGACGTATGAATGGTGTTAAAGAGCGAGCACTTCAAATGGGTAGCTGGGGCGATCTCCAGCTCTTCGGGCCTGATCAGAAAAAAAACACGAATCCTTTTCATCCTCTGCACCTGCGTCCTTCCACTGCTTCCTCATAATCAGCCCCATTTTATGGTTGTAAATTTGGCTCAATGGAATACAATGTAGATGGGAGCAGGATAGGTTCAAAGTCTGCCTTGGGGTAGCTTGGCCATTTATCATCTGCCATTACCACAGCATGGGGTGTGGGGCTGCAGTACCCATCTGCTACAGAGCATCTGGAAACCCAGCCACTCTACTCAAATGAGAACTAGGGTACAGTCTATACAGTCCAAAACTGTGTATAGGATTTAATCTGGGCTAAATCCCTGGGCCTGAAAAGTTAATACTACTACTGTGGGGGAGTGAGCATCACCTTGCTGAGTCCTATCCACCGTTTCAGAACACAAAGCTCAATTGGGCGCTGCCTTCTTGAAATAGTGCTTGAGAAACTGACAAATCACTTAAACGGAGGTCTCTTCCTCAACTGTCATTTGAAAGTTATTACAGCTTTTAAAATCTCACCAGATCATGAATCTGCTAAAAGATTGTCTAGTGTTGTCCAGGGTATTTATCCCTGTATGGTATAATCTGAATTGTTTTTGTAAAACCACACAAGCATGGCCCATTTCTTATTAACACAGACAGTCGAACGTTAACTTCTGACTCGTCTACTCTATGGAACTACTGTAAAGCAACATTTATTTAACAGAAGAACAGAAGAAAAATGTTTATTCATATGACATAATATGATGCATCTGTAGATATACAGTGTATGGATCTACATATTTGGAGAGAAATTTTAATGGCATCCCCTGAAGCATTGTGAAGATGGTTTTCAACTATTCAGAACGATGGGTTACCGAAAACAAGCAACTTACGGCATATATTGGATGTGGAAAGATTTTTGAAAAGGAGAGAAAAAAAAATACAAATTCTTACTAACAAATTCCATAATGTTTTAAAAGACTGCTACAGTGGTGTACTTCGAAATATAAATATTCTGTCAAAGTCCTCACTACTGCCAGGAACCAATTGTTATCACATCTCTAAACTGTTATTAAGAACCCAAACGACACATTTTGTTCCCCTCTCCCCACAACCATCTGCATGTTAAACAGTAAAGTTCTAAAATTGGGCCTGCAAATTGCTTAATGACTGAGTGCAAGTTTTTCCTGAGGGGGAACGAGCCTAAGAAACACATAAAAATAGGGGAAACAATTCAGCATCTCAGTTTGCAGCAAATAAGGCTTTATTATCTCCTCAGGGCATTAAATGAGGCACTTCTTCACTTAAAACCTCCTTATGAACTTGTTAAAATTAGCGTACTGCTGTTCTTTCTTCAGAGGCCAGACCATACTGAGCCGAGTGTTTTAACTCCACACACTTAAATCACATCATTTGTACAACATGCAGACAATCCTAAGCTTACCAATTAGCGAAGATAAATGGGTCTTCTTCAATAATAAAGTTATCGGCCCTTCATTGCAAAACCCAAAGATTTCCATCGCTTTAAGGCGATCCTAACATGCATGTTATGAGGCCAAAGTAGCCAAACCTCAAATGTTGACCGCTGTGGTACACTTACAGTGGGAAAAGACACCCAACCAAATGCAGGCCCTATTGGTTTAACCCAGGAGTTACGTTCAGGACATCTGAGGAGCAAACTGATTTCCCTACGTATTTGTGTGAACATTGCACAAGGCTAACTGGGTGTAGTCATGATGTTCTGTAACCCTGAAAACCCTAAAATCATCATCATCATCATCATCATCTTCCCAGTAATCAAATTAATCCCCCCATTAAACTTAATAGAATGCTCCCGGCAGCGGCATTGGCAGAGCTATAAACATCCTTCTGTTGGAGAGTCTGTGGCAGTCCCTGCAGGGTCCACAACAGACACTTTTGTGTTAGGGCCTCCTCTGTGTTGGGCTTGCTGTGGTGTCTCACATATTGACATCAGCTGCAGAGACTCCTAGGTATGAATATGTACAGGTTTCGGCACACACGTGGTGAATGTTTGTGGAAACATTATGCCCTGTGGATTGGCTGGGGGATTCCACTAGCCCTACTCCGCAATGAAACTCAAGTGTGTTGAAGGTCATGTGTTGGGGGGAGGTCTGAATCTACTTCAGCTACAGTAACACAAGCCCTGGTCTATTTACTGTATAACATCAACCCCACCTCCCACTGTGCAACACCCCCCAGAAGAATGGACCCAATAAAGTTATTCTGTTCCACAGCTCCTGCTTGTTCAATCCCATTTCCACACTGCCACTCTTAGCTGCTGAAGTGTGTGTGTGTGTGTTTGTGTGCGTGCGTGTCTATGGAGGGGGGCACTGCTGCTAGTGACAGCTGGCCAAGGGGAGCACTCTGAGCTGCGTGGCTCATCACTCCAAATCAATGGGGTGGTAAGGGAGGAGGGGGAGGGGTGGCAGATCTGAGTAGAGGGGTGCAACAATGGGCTTTGAGCCATACTGGTTTGACTTATGCCTCGGTTCCACTGGCTTAAGCATCCATGCCATGCCGTGCTGTCTGTATGTGGATTTCACTCCATGCTGCTAATAAAACTCTAATTTCTTCATTAACCCACACGGTCCGGACACATCATAAGCAAAACCGAAGGCAGCCCGGTGTATGCGCTAGTCGACATTGTAAGAAAGTGGTTCACAGGATGTGTTTAAAAAAAAGGGATGTGGCAAATTAAGCTCTTTTTGCATGTATGCATTTATTTTCCTCTGCAAACAAATAAATACATATCATGGGGGGAACAAACTATTATTTAAAGGAAAAGCCCTTTCCATTTATGTCTGTCTTTCATTGATTAACCTGGGGAAAGGGATTCCACTTCCCTGCCTTCTTTTTGAACTTTGGGTGGAGAACTGCAATACTTTATAATGACAACACAGGGAACACAACAGTCACTGAACTGATGCCTGCACAGGTACATTGTTAACATGTGACCCAGTCAAATTTAATAAAAAAAAAAAATAGCAGCAGCAACACACCTCAGCTTTTGCAAGTAAGATTTATTATTATTATTATTATTATTATTATTATTATTATTATTATTATTATTATTATTATTATATTTAAATTGCAATTATCAGACTGGAAAAATCAGGTGTTATTATTGTTTATATGAAGTGTCACATGTAATAATACTGTAGCAAAAGATCCTACACCTATATTGATCCTCATTTCCTGAATGGTTTTGTAGTCCTGTAAGGTAACACAGTCCTGCTAACTATGTGTGGTAATGAAGCAAGCAAATTTCCACTTTTGTTGAAAGAACAGCTGTGAGGTGCAAGAGAAGTATAGGGTCTGCCTGGCAGTTCATTAAAGACACAATGGGGAGTCACTCACTTGTCCTGTTCGTTCTGCAGAAGTCCTGTACAAGCTGAACATCATTGAAATCTCCATACATACACCAATCTGTCAATGTACCTTTTATTCTCAGATATGCATTCTTGGCCATGTTCAACAGTTTTGTATTGTCGGTCAACAGAGGAACAAGAAGGCAATGACAAGAGTTTTGCATTTGTCCTGTGTTCACTACAACACTGACTTTTTAAACTGCCTCAGATTTATATTCATAAATATTAGCCGCAGCATCAAGAGTACTTGTTACAGGGTTTTGCAAGTTCTGGACTTCGAGATGCCTTTTCTGTGTCTTGGGGAAGTTTTTAAATGCTTGGGAGAAAAATCTGACTTTTTCCTATATCAGAATAGAAGAAAATCACATTTGTTCAGAGAAAACATCACACCAGAACTTTAGAAATGTCAGTATTAGGTTTTAAAGGATAATTAAGGTTGCAGGGCCCTTATGTTTTCATTGATTATCTTCAATTGTATTGAAGTGAGAAAGGAGGCAAGTGAACTAGAGTTATTTTCACAAATCTAATCTAGGCAACCCCCAGAAAATATGAGACATTAAAATGAGAGTATCAGTAAGCTATTTTTGATTATTTGTATCACTCTTCCTAAAACCAGATGATGCACATTACTGCGGTGCTGAGGCCGCCCACTGTGAAAGACCCAAAGGAGAATTGAAAAAGCCCATCCACCAAAAAGCCCAGGCAGTAATGTGAAGACAGAAGGGACCGTCTCGTGAATTGGCTGCCAATTCATTAGGATCTTTTAAGAAACCTTTTGGATAACGCCTGCAGGATTAATTAAATGGCCAGCTCTCATTTGTAACGTTTTTTTGTTTACGTCGCAAAATCTGTTCCTCGAGGGTCCTAAAGCCTTTGACAACATGGGGCTCTTGGCTATTGAAAGAATCTACTACTGCGCAACACACTGCCTCCTCTCTCTCGCTCCCCTCTCTCCACTCAGGGCTTCACAAAGGGCACATTGTATCATTCAGGCTAAAACCTTCATTTGCACATTACATCTAACAAGTAACTATGAATAAGTGTATACACTGTACTCCCTGCCCTGGCCTAGTTATGAAACCAAAACAATAAAAACAAACAGACTAGGACTACAACAGCCGCCTAGGTCGTCCTCTTTACGCAATCTTCACTGTATTAACAATCATAACAAAGCAAACAAACAAGAATGAATGTGTTTTTTTTTGTTTTTTTTCCTTTCTCCTCTCAGAAATGAACAGCTGTAGAACGATTGTCATTGCGTACTTTACTTCATTATTGCGCCGGAGTGGGTCCCAGATTAGGAAGGGTACATATGGGGGGGGGGGACAACAACCTTTCTGTATTTATTTACTTACAGACTGTACAGGCTGTGCTGCTGCTGACAGATTTCCATTCTAGGCAATGGAAAAAAAGGTCAGCGAGATCGAGCAATCAGAAGGCCTTGTACGCTCACAGATAATGCCTGCATAGGCTCTGTGGAATGAGTTGCGTTTATTATTAGATTATTAGAGTCCTCTCTCCCCAGGTTGTCTGTGCTGCAGAGAGAGCACCCATACTAAAATCTCTGTATATTCTGGAGCTCTTGTATGGACCACAGAAGTACCCCTGCCCCCATGCCCACAATCCCCTCCACTCCCTCCCCACACCGATATACCCTCCAGCCTTTGCTTGCTCTTGAACACTTATCTCTGCGATAACATTAAGCTGAAACAATAGCTCCGAGTTGGGGAAGGTCAGATATAAATGGGACGTACATAATGCCTGGAACGTTTTAGAATCCGGGTCGAGGCGGTACATGGGCGACTTAGCACTTAATGATGAAGTCGGTCGCAGTGACATGTGGTTAGGCCACAATAGTGGGGGGGGGGGTTAGGGGTGCTGGGGACACCTGTCAGGGGAACATGCTTAAACAAAGCCAAATCCCAGAGATCCCAATACATTGACATCTCCCAATGCTATTACCAAGAGGATGCAACTGCCCATCAATTCAGTGGATTAACTTGTGATTCCCCACTTCTTCTGATTAAGAATTGTTATACCATGACATTAATCTCAGCGCCCAAGCACCATAATGCCAGATGCGTGCCTACCACTGCGGTAGTGATCGCAGAGATTACCGGGGATGTGATTCAGACTTTATTGACTGTATTTAATCTAATCTCTAGACTTTTCCCCATTTATTTTTTTTCCAGCCAGCTCGAAAAGATTGATTTCCTGATCTAGTGCCCCTAACCCCTCCCTCCCTCCCATACACACTCATTGTGGCTGCTCTGTGTTGTAAAAGGGGGCAGATTTCTCTAAGTGACTAATTAATCTAAGTACTGAGATGCTACTGGGGGCACCTGTCTCTTCAATGGGGTGGACACCCACAACTCGAATTGGCAGTAAAACCTACCAGACAATTTAATTAATCTGTATGTTTGGTTTGATTCTGTTTTGGATTTTCAAAAGGGAACACAAGCTCATATTATTTCAAGTCACTTCTGTACTGCAGTAGCCTGCTGGTGCTGGGTTCAGTCTGATCATATCTCAGCATAGTATACTATATTGTGCAAACCCCATCCTCTTAGGTTGAACTTTCACAAAAAACTACAGAAATTATAATTCAGGATTAATCCTAGGCCAGCTATATAAAGTGTATTGGGTGAAGACTACAGTATTAGGAATTTATGCATCTTCATCTGTAAACCATCCCGATACCAATTAGTTCTCAACCAAGACTGAAGCATAGCCCATGAAACTGAATAGATCACACCAATGTAATTTATATACATTGCATGTTAACTGAGAGGGCATTAAATTGCCTAAAATGACTTTACACTTTCGTTTCCAAAAACAAAACCTGTACGCACACACACATACCAGCACTTTAATTAATTAATTAATTTAACTTAACATAGTTAAACTAATAAACTAGTAATAAAAGCCTTTTGCTGCTCAAACTGAAAATTAACTTCACTATCACAGAAGTTATTTCCCCACAAGAGGAAAGCAGTTATGGTAGATAACTGCTGCCCCCTTGTGAAAAGAAAACTTGTAAATAATGACAGTTGTATATTTTGATATATACATTATATGTATTATAAATATGTGTGTGTCTCTACTACCCAAATCATTGATTTGCCAATGAGAAAAAGCTAATGGCATTTTAATATGCAAACAAATAATTGCAACAACTTGTTTATTATACTATCAGAAATGTTACATGTAACATTAAGTTTTTAAGAAAAAATACCTTACCAATACAAATACATATATAAAAAAGTGACAGATACACAAAAATCACCTCTTCTAATTTGCACTAGACATTTCTTTTGAATAACAACATTACCTCTTCATAAATGCTAAGGAATTACACGGACATTAGAGGTAAACTCGTCGAAAGCGTAACAAAGGAGTGACAACCAAACCCATTCACAAAGGGATTACTGATTGTTTAAAGAGTGAAGTGTTGGATCTGTGAAAATAATCCACAGTTGCACTGTGTCACCACCTCTGGTTGATCCCTTGTTTATTCTTAGTGGAAATACTAGTTCTGTGATTATTCATTATCTCAAGCCACTACATAAAGTTGCAGTTGAAATTATGCACACCCTTCATTTGAAACAGCCTCATTTGGTGATTAATTTGGTTAGATACTGGTAAAAATGTTCATTAACAATATACTTATCCATGGTATCTTACATGTGGTGAACACTGATTCAGCCTAAGCAAAAAAAAAGAAAAAGACTCCAACTGACTGATCTATACATCAAGTTTCTATTTTATATATACATTTAAACCACACTGAAAAACTATTTGGGGGGTATGGCAGTATTAGGATAGCAGCTAGAAATGACATTTTAAAATCCCATTTATTAGAACCTAGTTAATGATCTTGCTTCCACATTTACAGTATATTAGAGGTTGAGCAGAGACATTTGCAGGCAAATATTATTCCCCCCTTTCACATGAAAATTTGGTTGGTTTAATAAATATTGTTTAACCTTTGGAGTTGGACTTGTAGTGGGAAAATGTACTTTTATTATTTCCTTTATATTCTCTATATATTATTAATGGTTTCATGTTGCTAATTCAGTCTGGTCTATAAATAAATAATTATTTTGTATTTACTCTGTTCTGGGGACTACTTTAATTGTTAGTTCTTAATGCATTTCTGTCCGAGGGGTTACTTCAATCAAGTATCGTCTTCTCATGATTTCATTCAGCCACTGACTTCTAGGATATTCAATCAGCTGAAACAGTTAAACAGTTCAAAGGTTGTGTGTTTTGGGGCACAGGTATTTGATTAAGGACTTAAAACAATGTCTTTGATAAACATCTGCTAACTAAGAATGCTGACCATCACCAATCAACTCATCAAACACTTCAACAACAGTAACAAACTTAGGTCTGTGTTAATTCTTATATATGTAGTAAACTATTGTGTTCAACTGTATTTTAATAATCCACATCCAGATAATCAACATCCAGAGTTCTTGTCTTCACTTCAGTGAGAGGAGAGCTCCAGGTTAACCTGTATTTATGTTTTTCTATATTAAACTTGTTACTTCTTCATCGGTGTATCCTGGGATTTACTAAAACCACTACAGAGTGTCAATGTATTTCCCATTACATGTTCAGATTAACCAGTGTTCAAAAATAAAAAATATAGGCCTATACATAGATAGATAGATATGACACACACACTTAATAAAAGTAAAGAAACAGCTTCCAAATAAGGATACACTTGTCACACTTGGAAACACTTGTCTGCAACAATGTGTATTACTACCACACCATTTTAACCTACTGTTCTGCAACCACAAACGCACAGCTTTTATATTTATCATTTAGCGCCACCTAGTGGATAAATAACAACTGACTGGTATAATTGATGAATTTGAAGAGATATTCAACCCATTTCATCCTAAAACCATAACATGTCCATTGCTCAGCAGTCTAACACAGTTTACAGATTCCTAACAGAGCAATTATTTACATACTTTTACATACAGATAAACAAGTAGTAACAGAAAGTACAACTGAAGGGTTTAAATTGTTTTAAAGCCTCCCACTACAGACAAACATAGACAACATACATACAAATGCATTTCAACAATCTACTTTACTTACCATCCAAAACAGAGTCCCAGTGGCTAAAGTCTGGTACTGTTCAATGGTGGACAGCACACTAAAGATCAGGCATGCCAGCACAATAAGAAATCTGCAACAGAGAGAAATACATGGTCATTTATGTAATGCTGCTTTTACATACAAGGTGGGTTTGAAGTTTTCCCATCTAGTTTGAGGAGAATATCACCCTAACCCTCAATTCAATGTCCTTGATTGTTTCATCCTACACAGCAGTGTTGGGCAGTGGCGTAGGTTTGGTTTCAGAATTGGGGGGGATGTGTCTCCTACGCTTATGGAGCCAGGCATACGTTATTGGGGGGGACAATGTAACATTCTCTCAACATTGGGGGGGAAACGTCCCCCCGTCCCCACTAAACTTATGCCTATGGTGGTGGGGAACCCTGGTCCTGCAGGGTCTCTCTACATCTCCACCTGCTCACAAGCTTGGAAAAAGTGCCAGATTTGCTGGACATTATTGCAAGGTATAGGTTTTAGTTCAATTATTAGTTCATCATTACACCTTCGCCTATATATACACATGCAAATATAAAGCATTGGCATTTCTAATATATTGTAGTTCTTTTTAATTTGAATTGTAAACTTTGTGTGGTAATGCTATGGGAGGGCCTCTTATACACTCACCTAAAGGATTATTAGGAACACCTGTTCAATTTCTCATTAATGCAATTATCTAACCAACCAATCACATGGCAGCTGCTTCAATGCATTTAGGGGTGTGGTCCTGGTCAAGACAATCTCCTGAACTCCAAACTGAATGTCTGAATGGGAAAGAAAGGTGATTTAAGCAATTTTGAGCGTGGCATGGTTGTTGGTGCCAGACGGGCCGGTCTGAGTATTTCACAATCTGCTCAGTTACTGGGATTTTCACACACAACCATTTCTAGGGTTTACAAAGAATGGTGTGAAAAGGGAAAAACATCCAGTATGCGGCAGTAATGTGGGCGAAAATGCCTTGTTGATGCTAGAGGTCAGAGGAGAATGGGCCGACTGATTCAAGCTGATAGAAGAGCAACTTTGACTGAAATAACCACTCGTTACAACCCAGGTATGCAGCAAAGCATTTGTGAAGCCACAACACGTACAACCTTGAGGCGGATGGGCTACAACAGCAGAAGACCCCACCGGGTACCACTCATCTCCACTACAAATAGGAAAAAGAGGCTACAATTTGCACAAGGTCACCAAAATTGGACAGTTGAAGACTGGAAAAATGTTGCCTGGTCTGATGAGTCTGGATTTCTGTTGAGACATTCAGATGGCAGAGTCAGAATTTGGCGTAAACAGAATGAGAACATGGATCCATCATGCCTTGTTACCACTGTGCAGGCTGGTGGTGGTGGTGTAATGGTGTGGGGGATGTTTTCTTGGCACACTTTAGGCACCTTATTGCCAATTGGGCAACGTTTAAATGCCACGGCCTACCTGAGCATTGTTTCTGACCATGTCCATCCCTTTATGACCACCATGTACCCATCCTCTGATGGCTACTTCCAGCAGGATAATGCACCATGTCACAAAGGTCGAATCATTTCAAATTGGTTTCTTGAACATGACAATGAGTTCACTGTACTAAACTGGCCCCCACAGTCACCAGATCTCAACCCAATAGAGCATCTTTGGGATGTGGTGGAACGGGAGCTTCGTGCCCTGGATGTGCATCCCACAAATCTCCATCAACTGCAAGATGCTATCCTATCAATATGGGCCAACATTTCTAAAGAATGCTTTCAGCACCTTGTTGAATCAATGCCACATAGAATTAAGGCAGTTCTGAAGGCGAAAGGGGGTCAAACACAGTATTAGTATGGTGTTCCTAATAATCCTTTAGGTGAGTGTATATTTGACATCAACAAATGTCATAATCCAGCCTGGAAACAGCTATACATATATATATAAAAAAAAGAGGTCACACATTCCTAACAAAATAATGTAATTGCCACAAGGAATGACACCTGCATCTCTCCTGCATTTCCTCTGTGCTCTGATTATGATCACATGCATAAACCCTCTCTCCATTTCTATTCTGTTACCCAATCCCTAAACCTGATGCTAACCTTCATCTTAACGGTAATACACGTGATCAACATCAGAACTCGGATGGCGTGCAAGAGATTCCTATGGTATTCCTATGGTATTCTTACATTAACGCATTAGGAATTTGTGGCTAGTGTTGTCAACTGTGCCCCAATAATAAAGAAATACATATATACAGTGGCTATAGGAAGTATTCACACCCCTTGGACGTTTTCACAATTTGTTTTTTAAATTCCAATGCATTTAAAAGTGTTTGTTTTCCTTTGATTAACACAACCTATTCAAAGCAAAGATACTACCGTGAGGACCAAGGAGCTTTCAAAGTAGTAATTTATTTGAACCCAAATTGATTTGGGTTTCTATTACTCCTCTTGTCTTGTGTATTTTGTACAGTAGGGGGAGTGTGAATGCATTTAAGAGTACATGTGTTCCATACATACACTACAGAAGAAACAGACCAATTGGTAAATGGTTGCTATGGACAGCATGTGTAAATGACACATATTGCATTACATATATTCTGTAGTTTATTTATTTAACTTTTATAATATCACACTGATTCAATGACTATTAATTTATATAATATAATCTAGTATAAAATAATGTATCCCTGGATAAGGTAATCTGCTAGGAAAATAAATATAAATAATTAATAATAATCCAATAAAATGATGTCCCCCACTCCAAATCTCTTAAGATTCTTGCCCCCTTGTTCTGTGGAGTAAACTAAGAGTACAGAACACTCCTTTCCAGAACCTCACACACACCATGGGAACAGCACAAAAAACTCTAATCCAATTAGCCAACACTGGGTTTACGCAACATCCTGAAATGTACTTGGATTACTTATCCAACACAATGTATAAAGTGTCCACAGGAAACGCATTACAAAAGGTACTTGAACTTTACCACCTCACTGACAATACAATACAGTAAAATAAACTTGCCAAATACAAGCACACAGCTAAATCGGAGTCTCAGAATAAAAGTTATTGGATCGAATGGCCTCCTCTCGTTTGTAAACTTTATGTTCTTATGTTACTGGGGGTGGTGTGAAATCTGTGTGGTTGCTGAAAGGTTCATGCAAGTTCACCCAAACGACAGATCGTAAATCAAGACTTCTTTCCTAGTGATGAACACGAAACCAAATCAATTTAATGCAGTACTCGGGCCAAAACTATGACAGCCATTAGCAGGCAGTCATGTCATTTTTATTTTTTACTTTTACACATGATCATTTCGGGGTGGAAAATTAAATGTGTCAGAGTGTATCTTTCTGACACATCACTCTTTAAGTTCATTCCTGCATTGCCATGTCTTAGTAAGTGTGCAGCATCATCACGTCTCTTTCCATAGTCAAATTTTTCAACAGATGTTCAAGGGTCCTGAATGGAAAAAGCCAGGGCAGATGGTGAGGTTCCGAATAGCATCCCCTACATTTTATAATGGTTAGATTTCTAGCTTCATTCATGTTTAATCTGGCTTTTCAGATTAATTTAGATATGATGAGGCTATACCAAGCAAGAATTCCACAGATGGTATTTCAGGTGGCACATTTCTTTATATAAAAGTAAAACTATGGTTCCCACTAAAAGCTGACAGTTTAACTGAACAGGAACCACAATGGCAGGCTGTAAGAAACAAAAGCAAATCTACTTCTGCCAAATGGATTTCACCCTACAGTTAAGTAGTACTATTGCATGGCCCATATAAACTCCTCTACAGGTATAAATCACTATGCAGCTACTATGTGTATCAACAAATCTGTTGTTGTACTGAGATTGAAATGAAACCTAAAGACATCTTAAAGATAGTGGCCACTCTTTTATACAGCTGGGAGGGAGTGACTGGTTTTTGGCATTACAGCCTACACATAAGATAAAAACTTAACTTTATAGGGAAAGTTATATTCCAATTAATTCAGATAAGGATCTATAGCCGAGGCCTCATTATGCTCAGCGAACTCGGTTTCTCTCACCATAGCTAAGTTTCACGAAGAAACAGATTTAGACATCGAGTCATTGAAGTTATCTTTTCAAGTGAATAAAAATCCATCCCTTCAGATATGTTCAGATCTTCTCAATATTGCATGTCCCTCAGGCACAAAGTAAGAAAAGCTTCATAACACTTGGTATACTCGAAGTCAGAGCACCAGAAGGTGGCTGGTGGACAGACATTTGTGAAGGTTGCACTTTAGACAGCACAGGCTTTGTGCGAGGAAGCTTGATGGACCAGTTTTTAAAGACATCTATAACACTATTCAATAACCCTGCCTATAAACCCAGTTGAGTGTTACAACAGTTTTGTAACCTCTATACATATTTAACCGGCTCAAGTTTGAGTTATTCAAGAATAAAGAGTTGGTGAATAATACAAACAATCACTTACTGTACTCATAAGAAAGTATTTTTATTTAGACTAATGGGAACAAAATGTGCTTAAGATCACACTGACCATCAGTTAGCATGAAACTCCTTGAAAATGGCTGCATGAGTCAGCAAAACTCATCTGGACTACTGCATATTTATAGTGCCTTATAATAATGCCAATCAACAGCCACACAAATTCAGCCCAGGTAATGGGCTCTTGATAACAACTGCTGCTTCAGAGATTTTGGGGTTGTGCCTGCTCAGAATGCCAAAGTGCAAGGGAAGTTCTTTAAATCAGCGAGCAACCAAAAGTGCTGCTCAGTTGCCCTACTTGTTTGCCCCCTCCAATCCCCCAACCAGCAACATGCTTTTCACACAGGAGCAGGCAAGTATCAGTGGCACATCTTCTTACAGCCTTTGCCCAGAGTGGAGGGATGCATCCTACAGCCTGGGTCGAGCAGGTCTCCACCTGTAGCTATGCTATTGTCAGCTTTGGCTAGGGAGCAGGCAGGGCTTGCAGAGTGAAAAATCAGCAGTTTTGCATTTCAGGAGGTTTGCATACTGCATCCCGTCCCTCTTGAAGAAAACTCAGAGCTGTATCAATGATCCTAATTAAGGTGAAAGGGTAGGGGAGATAATTGGAGGTTCCACAATTTAAAAACACACAAACACACATTCTTGTAATTACAGCTATGAATGTTAGTAGTGGTTGTAACGCACTGCTACGATGCACTCTCCTGGAAAGCTCCATCTTGTTGCCCTATGACCCCCAGGTGTTAAAGCTATGATTTCAGCCTCACTGCCTGAAGTGGTCGGTACTTATACATAGATTGGAGCGAATTCCAGACAGCCTGGAGGAAGTCAAATGACAAGACGAAGGTGTAAACGGCTTCAGTGGTTGCACCAGGTCAGGTCAGTTAATCAGCAGTTATTTTAAGCTTAATAAAACCAACATTGGTTTCTTCACAGCTTAAGGAACAAATTGCTGCTATATTGAAAAGTTTCTGCATTTTTTATTGTACAGCTGAAAATGTTTGATTATAAATATGAGAACAGGTATGATAAACCCACATAATAAGAAATAAAAACATTAAGGAAAACACTATGCACTACACTATATGAAATATATTCAAACTGAATGAAAGTTAACTGACAACATAACATGCATTGTTAATGCAGATGAAGGGGAATAAACTATTTTCCACTCAAGTGCTATCAAATATTATGTATATTTATTTATTTATTTATTGGCAATATTAATAATAAAAATATATAGTGTAAGAGGGTTCAACTGCAAAACGGAACAGATTCGGGCTGAAGTGAAAAGAAGTCACTTTCAATGGAATGTGGCAGATGTATGGTAAACAATACAAAAGGATCGATGTGCATATCAGTCTCACTTTCAACCATGACCTTCTCACCCTAATGTCACTGTGCCATCTAACTTTCATTCTCTCCTGCAGATTCACCACACTCAAGCACAATACCTAACAACTCACTTACAGTGGCTCTTTCCATCCACAAAAATAAACAATTAAATAATTAAAAATAAATCTGTCACATTAGTATAGACATATAGTACAAGGTAAACAACAGAGTCACGTTTTAAGAATTGTCTTTCAGTGAATAATGCTTCATGCTGAAGTCTATGCTGGAAGATTTTTTTTCCAGGCATACAGTACGGGAAAAACAAGTGCAGGCTGCTCCTTTATCCAGCATTTCTGGCCAAGCATCGTCAGGGCGGGAGTGGGTAAAAATCGGCTTGGCAATCCTCTGTTGAGGATTCCTCACATGAATTGTGTCCTCTTCACAATCATAACAGAGGAAGACAAAAGGGACACATCACTGTGAAACACACACACACACACACACACACACACACACACGATACATCAACTGAGCAGTAGATGAAAAAATGTATTCAGTGATCTCCAATACAACACCAAAGCAAGATTACTGGGATCATAAGAAATACATGTAAAGACCATTCATCTGGTAGCATGTAGATCCTCTTGCTATAATGATGCACCTTCTACAGAAAAAGAGGCAAAGGACAGAAGCCAAACCTTTTCAAAATGCAGAATAAAGATCGAGCTTTGATATTTTAGCCAGAAAGGCATTAAACCTGGGCAGGACAAAATGGAGGGCTCCTTAGAGAGAAGGTGAAACAGATTAATTCCAATTAATCAATAACATTGGGTTTTCTTACAGAGGAGGGTGCTGTCGACACTAGTTTGCCAGGCCATTTGTCCAACTGATATCATTCACATTTCCTTTGTGAAGCTCTGTCTCTCAAGGTCACTTACAGATTTCCAAAAGAAAACAATTGCAGACGTGGAAAGAAAAGCCAGATAAAATGTGTTTTCTCTCTCCAGATAGGGCTGTCTAACTTTCAACCGACCACACAGCTACCCTGCAATAGCAAAGATGACAGGGGATTGCTTACAATCACTTCCGAAACATTTTTTTCCCTCCTGCATCATGGGTCAATGTAATCGCAAAACTTTGCTTTCTCATGTACGTGCATGCGTGTGTATATTATCCCCTGGCACAAGTTTATGTAAATACACAACTGATAAGAAGAAGCTTATACAGTGTGCAAGCCTGTAATTTTCTTTTTTTTTTTTTTTTAATCGCAGCTTCAGTGTCTAAGCAAAATACATTTTCCTAGCTCCATTTTCCTTTTGCTCTGGTGCATCTGCCATTCAGCTAATACAGTGTAACGTTTTAGGACGTCTCTCTTACTCATGGTTTTGTTCAATTAAAATGTATACATTCACATGACAGTGCTGCTATAATTAATTATTGAAAGCACATACATGCACATCTTAAACTGGATAATGCATTTCAGCAACAGGTGTACAAACTCTAGGGTTGTACGAGACTGATTCTATTCCAATTAAGTTTATGTTTTTGTATTCTTTGAAATAAATATGCAAATGGTAAGAAGAAAAAAGAAAAATCTAGGAGAAATCAACTGAGCTGTACAATACAGTACAAACAATCTGCAGTGCACTGGTATATTGGGCAGAACAGAAGTGAAGCTCTTCCTTCATAACCCAGATTGCGCTGGTCATTTGTAAAGTGCTCTTGTATGGCGCAGCTGACCTAAAAATTGTACACAGCTTCTTTTATTTCAATCTGCCAGACCAATATATTAGGTAATAATGCACTCACCTTGAACTGTCAGGGAATGTCACACACACACAAGAAAGCTCAAATATGTGACTACAGTACAGCAAGCATGTAGTTCTTGAGTCAACAGGAGTTATCACATTCCATTCATAAAATGAAACAAAATATGTTTTTTAAATTTTGTTCTAGCAATTATGAATAATACAAATATTTTTGTTTTTTCCTTCCATGCAAAAGCCTTAAAACAATATCCTTCACATTTCAAACCCAACCAGGTGCATTTTAGTTTTGAGCCAAATGCTAAATACAATCTGAACAAAGCTTTCAATTATATCCTCATAACCTCCATATTTGGAAGGTGTTTTTTGAACAAAAATATACATATTTCTGCTGCAATGGTACAACCCTGACAGAGGACAAAAATGCAACTCAATCTGTTAAAGCAGGCACAAGGCACATCACTTTAAATTATAGATGTGTAGCATAATACAACAGGAGAGAAGTAAAAAATGCAATCGAATTAAAATAAATATACATACATCATGTACAGACGTGCTCAAATTTGTTGGTACCATTACAGCTCAATGAAATAATGCTTCATTCCTCCTGAAAAGTGATTAAATTAAAAGCTATTGCATCATGTATACTTGCATGCCTTTGGTATGTCATAGAATAAAGCAAAGAAGCTGTGAAAAGAGATGAATTAGTGCTCATTCTACAAAGATATTCTAAAATGGCCTGGACACATTTGTTGGTACCCCTTAGAAAAGATAATAAATAATTTGATTATAGTCATAGTCCAAACTAATTCGTTTCTTTAATTAGTATCACATATGTCTCCAATCTTGTAATCAGTCATTCAGCCTATTTAAATGCAGGAAAGTAGTCACTATGCCGTTTGGTATCATTGTGTGCAACACACTGAACATGGACCAGAGAAAGCAAAGGAGAGAACTGTCTGAGGAGATCAGAAAGAAAATAAAGACAAGCATGGTAAAGGTAAAGGCTACAAGACCATCTCCAAGCAGCCTGATGTTCCTGTGACAACAGTTGCAAATATTATTAAGAAGTTCATGGTCCATGGAACTGTAGCCAACCACCCTGGGCGCGGCCGCAAGAGGAAAATCAACCTCAGATTGAACAGAAGGATAGTGAGAATGGCAGGAAAAGAATCAAGGATAACTGCCAAAGAGATACAAGGTGAAGGTACGTCAGTTTCTGATCGCACCATCCGTAGCTTTACGAGCGAAAGTGGCCTCCATGGAAGAAGATGCATAAAAACATAAAAAAGCCATACTGGAATTCGCTAAAATGCATATTGACAACCACAATCCTTCTGGGAGAATGTTCTTTGGACAGATGAGTCAAAACTGGAGCTTTTCTGGTAAGTCACATCAGCTCTATGTTCGCAGGGGGAGGGTCTGTGATGCAGCCACTGCAGCCTCTGGCAAAGGGACACCCTGACACGAGCTCTCAGTCGGAAGCGTGGCGAGCTGGCAACGGAATCAAGGTGCAGTCCAAGGAACTGTGCCTGCTGAGTTGGCGTCAGGCGGCTCTTCTTACGATTGACCCAGAGGCCCAATTCGGAGAGACAGCCTAGAATCAGGTCCATGTGGCTCTGAACCTGCTCCCTCGAGTGAGAACAAACCAGCCACTTTGAGGTGGCGGTTCAGGCGCCACAGATCCAAGATGGGGCAGAAACCGCCATCTTTCTTGGGCACTAGGAAATATGGGGAATAGAATCCCTCGTGCTGCCCCGGAAGGCTCGTGCTCTCTGCAGGAGAGCGGCGATTTCAATACAAAGATCCACACACTGCAACGGGTCCACACCACGCCTCGGAAAGGGGGGTGGACGTGTTTGAAACCGTAGGGAGTAGCCAACTGATATAATTTGAGTTGCCAATTTGAGAGTTGCTGGGGGGTGTAAGGGTGGGCCAAAGGCTGGTGGAACGCCTCAGGGACGGGGCTCGGGTGGTGAGGGAGGTGGGGTCGGGCCAGGCCTCCTCCTACCGCGAGCTGCCGTAGGCTGCCAGGGGCCAGGGCACCAAGCCAGGGGGGGCGCTTGCCTGCCAGAGAAACGCTGGCGGAGGTTTGCAGGAGGGCAGGGCTGTTGCTTGGGCTGTGGCCTGGGAGGGGGGCCCGCAATCGGGGGGCCTCGGCGAGCTGCCGCAGGCTGCCAGCGCTGCTGGGCCCTGGGGTGCATCGGTGTAAACCCAGGCTAGCTGTAGGGACTGCTCTCTCTGTTGGAGGGTGTGTGAGAGCATCTCCTCCACAGAGGGTCCAAAAGTGAAGATAGGGGGCAGGGTTGGTGATTTGTCGTTGTGCTCCGAGGGCTAAGCAAACTGGGCCAAGTACAAGGCCAGTAGGCTCTCTGTTAGCGCTTTTCCACCGACATGGTGCCAGTACTGGTGCCAGTGCTGGTGCCAGTGCTGGTGCCGGAGCTGGTGCTAGGCCTGGGAACCAGCTAAACTTTTTGCGAGCCGGCCTGCATTTTCACCAGTTTGGGAACCGAATGCTTACGTAAATGGATGTGGGAGTTCCCAAGCACAAAACAGAAGTCATGAAACACACGCCAATAATAATCACCACCATGGTGATACACACAGCACAAATACACTGTAAAAAACAAAAGAAAAAATGTGAGATCACATGTAGACAAGCAGAAACGAAAATACAACTATACGAATATGCAAAGATAACTCAGCCTTTTATTTATTTATAAGCTGACACAAAATAATGTGTCTTCCCCTCATTCCTTCATTAGAGGACATTAAGATACTACATGGAATTCAAATGCTAGATAAATTTCACATTCATAATCACAATAATAAAATACAGCCTATATAAAACATATTAAATTGAACACTATTTATCCTTCCCTTGTTCATACTGTATTGAATAAAACACAAATTAGAGTTAACATGCATTCATCACCAAACATACAGTTCATTAGGAATATACTTTGTATGAGTGGATACATTTTCATTCATTCAATGCAGCTTGTTTTGGGGGTATTTGCAGCGCAGGCGTGGGCAAATTAAACTGTCAGACGATCTCAGGTGATGTTAATGCTATCATGGTTTGATGGGAAATTCTGCTTATTGATGAAGTCCGTGATAATGGTCCCAAATCATTGTTTCATTGTCCCAGTTGCCAGACACCACAACAACGCTCTTATGTTTTGAAAGTCACCCTGGATAAGGGCCTCTGCTAAGAAATACATAATAATAATAATAATAATAATAATAATAATAATAATAATAATAATAACATTGTCACCACTCCTGAATATACACTCACCTAAAGGATTATTAGGAACACCATTCTAATACTGTGTTTGACCCCCTTTCGCCTTCAGAACTGCCTTCATTCTGCGTGGCATTGATTCAACAAGGTGCTGAAAGCATTCTTTAGAAATGTTGGCCCATATTGATAGGATAGCATCTTGCAGTTGATGGAGATTTGTGGGATGCACATCCAGGGCACGAAGCTCCCGTTCCACCACATCCCAAAGATGCTCTATTGGGTTGAGATCTGGTGACTGTGGGGGACAGTTTAGTACAGTGAACTCATTGTCATGTTCAAGAAACCAATTTGAAATGATTCGACCTTTGTGACATGGTGCATTATCCTGCTGGAAGTAGCCATCAGAGGATGGGTACATGGTGGTCATAAAGGGATGGACATGGTCAGAAACAATGCTCAGGTAGGCCGTGGCATTTAAACGATGCCCAATTGGCACTAAGGGGCCTAAAGTGTGCCAAGAAAACATCCCCCACACCATTACACCACCACCACCAGCCTGCACAGTGGTAACAAGGCATGATGGATCCATGTTCTCATTCTGTTTACGCCAAATTCTGACTCTACCATCTGAATGTCTCAACAGAAATCCAGACTCATCAGACCAGGCAACATTTTTCCAGTCTTCAACTGTCCAATTTTGGTGACCTTGTGCAAATTGTAGCCTCTTTTTCCTATTTGTAGTGGAGATGAGTGGTACCCGGTGGGGTCTTCTGCTGTTGTAGCCCATCCGCCTCAAGGTTGTACGTGTTGTGGCTTCACAAATGCTTTGCTGCATATCTGGGTTGTAACGAGTGGTTATTTCAGTCAAAGTTGCTCTTCTATCAGCTTGAATCAGTCGGCCCATTCTCCTCTGACCTCTAGCATCAACAAGGCATTTTCGCCCACAGGACTGCCGCATACTGGATGTTTTTCCCTTTTCACACCATTCTTTGTAAACCCTAGAAATGGTTGTGCGTGAAAATCCCAGTAACTGTGAAATACTCAGACCGGCCCGTCTGGCACCAACAACCATGCCACGCTCAAAATTGCTTAAATCACCTTTCTTTCCCATTCAGACATTCAGTTTGGAGTTCAGGAGATTGTCTTGACCAGGACCCACACCCCTAAATGCATTGAAGCAACTGTATTTCTGACATTTCAAATAAACATCTAATTGCTCCAACCACTTTTACGTTTGTTTTTTTCCTCTGCTTGTGTCAAGCTTCCTATTGAAAAGATGCACTAAATCAATTTTAAGAACACAATACAGCAGGTCTTTGTGGACACAGTTTTGGTGGGTTTGTACCTTGGGATTTTTCCAAATTCCCATATTTGTTTGAAAAAGACAGCATGTTCATATCACAGTTGCGCTCTATCAGAGAGAACTCAACAGTGACGTCACTACACACGTAAGAGCTGCAATATCCAGCATGCAAGACAAACATAAAAAAAAATACAAAACCTCAGTCCCACACATTAACTTCATGTCTCAGACCCTGACCAGAGAGGAGGGCAAAAACTGAGGTCAAGGCCACATTCTATATTAATTGAACTCTGATAAGCAAAGATAAAGTCTATGGTTTTTAATAGAATGCCACATACATATAATGCAAGTCATACAATTGCAGAATTCTGGACTATAAAAAAATTAAAAAACAGCATTGGTCATTAATCAAAATTAGTTAAGTTTGTAAGCCACATTAACAGTGGAGTGCTTACACTATTTAGCAAGTCTAAAGCAGAATTATTTTCCCTCCTTGCTTAAGGCTAAAAGTTTGTACATCAATCCTTTATGGTTCCCTAAATAACACCATCTCACTCCTTTTCACTCTTCATATATTTGTCAGATGCACAAAAATGACAATGGTAAAACATCTATTAACTATTTGACAACGTAGAACAACAAAAAAAAATAGGTTAACTAATTTAATTTGTCATCATATTAAACGGATAAACTACACTACCCAAACAGACTGAGGTTATTAACAGGATCATTATGTTACAGCAAATTCTGAGCTTCATAAAAATCAAGGTTGAATTTCAGCAAGCATTTGACCTACTGCTGTGAATGAGCTCACAGGGAGAGTTTCATTTGTCCTTCTATAGCTAGACCTACACTTATCTAGCTGCATTCTGGGACTCAGAAAGACAAAGGGGATGTCTTGGCAGCACACATTTCAGAGGACCAGAGTTAGCTGCCAATATTCCTCCTGTATCCAATAGAATCTGACTTGAATAACAATTGGCGTATTTGTGAGAGTATAGAAAAAACAATTCTAACATTTCAGGAACAGGTTAAATGTAAATCAATTAAAAAAAGAAAAATAAACATGGTTAAAAAAAGTTGTACATTGGAAATTTTAAAAAGTATCTCAGAAATATCTTGAGAGCATTGTGCATTGCATTTTCTTTTTTGGTTTTTGGCAGTTTTAATATCGTTGGCAGCCTTATCTAAAAAAACAATCCTTTTCTCCTTAATCAGTCTGATATGGAATGAACAGTGGAATTTAAGCCCTTTCGTCCTTATCAGAGTTTGAACAAAAAGAAAACCGCAGAGGGAAAATACACCTTTGCAATAAGTGATTTATTTTAACTTTTACATGCTTCCCATATAAAAGACAATAATACAGTATACTTGTTTCAGCACAGCAGTTATAAGTATTGTATAGGGCTATGTCAGCTATAGCTCTTCAGTTCTACATGACAACTGTATTCAAGTATAGGCTACTACTTGGGTTCAGGTATTAAGTAATTATATGATAATTAAATAAAGTATCCTATATTTAAAAGAATGTTATCTGGCGATTCATTTTATTTTTCATAAATATTTTTAACTCTATGGATTACTCAAATAAATATTTAACAATAAAAAAATGATTACAATACTGCTTTCTAACTCAATTTGTCAGGGACCCAACCAGGGAGAGTCCATCCATTCACTTGATCTTTTCAACTGACCAAGACAGACTCAGAGGGGCACTAGTTGGAGAACCAATGGCAAATTGTGATCACAATATGGTTAGCTTTGAGGCATTCTTTCAAACAACAAGGACCAAGTCTAAAACAATGGTCTACAATTTCAGAAAAGCAAACCTTGAAGGTATGAGGAGATACTTAGAAGAGGTAGACTGGAGCACACTGGATACAGATTCAGTTGAAAATGGATGGTTATATTTTAAGAATATACTACTTGAGGCTCAGGAGAAATTTGTACCAAAACTTATCAAATAACTTAACCAAAAATATCAAGAGAAAGAAAATGTTCTATAGTGCATACAAAAGAGCAGAGATGAAACTAAATACAAAGAATATGTTGAACTGCAAAGAGATCAAGAAAGCAAAAAGGGAAATAGAAAGAAACATAGCTCTTGGAGCTAAAACTAATGTAAAGAGCTTTTTTCAATACTACAACAGCAAGAGGACAATAAAGGAGGAAGTGAAACAGATAAAGGGCAAAAACTTAAGTATCTTGGAAAACTAACAAGATGTGGTTAATGCTCTAAATTAGTATTTCACAGAGGTTTTTACAAAAGAAAAAACGGATAACATGCCACAGGTTGACAATCAGTCCAGTCAAACCCTAAGAGAGATCAGGATAAATGAGGAGGAGGTACTAAAGGGACTAGCAGAATTAAAAACAAACAAATCACCAGGGCCAGATGGGATATTTCCAACAGTACTTAAAGAAATGAGGGAAATTATTTATAGGCCACTAACTCAAATATCCCAAATAACACTTAGAACAGGGGATGTGCCAACTGACTGGAAGACGGCAAATGTCATACCAATCCACAAGAAAGGGGACAAAACTGAGCCTGGAAATTACAGACCAATCAGTCTCACCTGCATCACCTGTAAAATGTTGGAGAAAATGATTAGAAAGAAAATACAGGAGCATCTAAATGAAAACCATATTCTTGGAGATAGTCAACATGGGTTTAGATGAAGCAGATCATGTCTTACGAATTTATTGGAGTTTTCTGAAAAAGCAACTGCAGCTGTAGATCATGTGAAAGCATATGATATGATATACTTAAATTTTCAGGAATAGAATTAGATGAAGTAACACATGAGAAAGACCTAGATGTGTATGTGGACTCCTCACTTTCTCCATCCAAGCAATGTGGGGAAGCAATAAAAAGGCAAACAGCATGTTCGGGTATATTGTCAAAAGTGTAGAATTGAGAACAAGGGCAGTAATGTTCAGACTGTACAATGCACTAGTTAGAGCTCATGTACAGAACTGTGTACAGTTCTGGGCTCCACACTTCAAGAAAGATATCGCTGCTCTAGAGGCAGTTCAGAGGAGAGCAACCAGACCTATTCCAGGTCTGAAGGGAATGTCCTACTGAGAGACTGAGGGAACTGAACCTTTTCACCCTGGAACAGAGGAGACTACGTGGGGACTTGATCCAAGTCTTCAAAATCATGAAAGGCATCGACCACATCAAACCAGAGGAGCTTTTCCAGATCAGCCGGGGCACACGCACCCGGGGACACAAATGGAAATTGGGCTTCAAGGCATTCAAGATGGAAAACAGGAGACACTTCACACAGAGAGTTGTCACAATCTGGAACAAACTCTCCAGGTAGAAGCTGAAAATTTGGGAACATTTAAAAACAGACTGGATAGGATCCTTGGATCACTTAGTTATTAATGGACACCAAACGAGCACAATTGGTCGAATGGCCTCTTCTCGTCTGTAAACTTTCTTATGTTATTATGTTCTTTATATATTTATTTCTCAAGCTTGTTTCAGAGTTTGCAGAACACAATTTCGGCCAAAAGAAAACTGTAAAGATTCCAATTGATTGAATAGATTGAACACTGGGAGTGTATAAACTCTATATTATCGCTTAAACGATTTATCTCTAGGCTGATCAGGTGGTCAACAAACCTTGAAAAGATATGACTGATAAAGTATAGTTGTTTCATTAACAATAGCCTATGTATACAACTAAATGAACTGCTGAACAAAACTGATCCAAAAGGCAGCTTGTGAATACTGTTGACTACAAAAGCAGATTCAGAACCTGTTGATAATGGTAAAAAATAATAAGTAATAGAAGGTATTGAAAACATCAGAGAACATGACCTCTTGCACAGATTCAATCATTCAAATTATACAGCCCTCTGAAATGGTTGGTACATGATTACATTTATAAAGGGTTTACATTTGCCCTGCAGAATGCAACATTATGGAAAACAATCAAATCATATTCAAACATTTGCAGATAACAAGTAAGCAAATTGATTTAATATTTTAATCATATGTTTATATGAACCCTTTAAGTGTTATTCCTTACAATCACATTCATTAATCTGAGAAATATGCAAGTGACCTTGCAAATTCCCTGTAAACAGACAGAAGTCATTAATTTATTTAGAAATGTAAGGAATGTCTAACATTGGATTGTAATCTTTATTGATAGGACTTGTAATAGTTAAAATACATTGCAGTAATCTTCTTTATCAAAAAACAAAATGTCCCAGTCCATACTGAAAGTCTGATACAGCCCTAAAGCACAATTAATATACCATGAACCATGCAATCCATGTACAGAGGAACAAAAAACAAAAATCTGACATTTTCTCATCATGGAATAAAAAGAAACAAAACTATGTACATCAGATTTTTGTTTTATTATTTTAAAAATGCAACACACAGTCCCCAAACCACATAATAGGTAAAACTTATCAGAATCATTTTTTTCACTCTGTAAAATATGTTGGTTTCATTTGAAGCGAGAGATCAACAACAGGCTACAGTGATCCCATCTCCCCCAGCTCGTTCAACACAACCCTGACATCTGGAAGAACTGTTTTTTCCAGAAAAGGTCAAATCCTTTCAAGGCAGTGGAAGAAGACATCTATATACCTATTACCATATTCAAATCCTTTGGTGGTGGATGAACCAAGTCCCCACTCAACTATAAAGCCCCTTTCAATAGTTTAACAACCCCGATTTGTGATTTGCCATGAGGGGTTTAGATGTAACATGGTTTGGCTTTCTTGGCTGCGGGAATGATGGTCTGTCACCGTGTCCAGTCAAACCCCCCCACCTACAGGGAATGAACCAAGGAGCTGCTGCAGAGTCGTGACAGAGGAGGTGGTGGAAAGTAAAAACAACAAACGTTGTGTGTGTGTTAAGGACAGGGTATTTATACTCTATTGAGCAAAAATGAAAGTGCTGAATCAACGTTCCCATTGGATGTAAGCCAATATAATAATGATGGACAAACTTATAATTGCCTTCATTGGAATGCTGTTCAAAATCACCAAGCATTCAAAGGTAGAACATTTTGTTTCAAAAGCTATGTACATAATGACATTCAATGACGAATTCTGCTAGGTTCCAGGAATCCAGAAGATACAGTTTATCCCCTTGCACTGAGATTTGGAAAAACAGATCTTGATATTGACATGCTTCTGAAACCCCCAGGCCTCACACATAAATGCTTAATAATGAATGATCTCTCTCCCCACTATCGCAGAGCACATGTCATGCACTCTGCTCATGTACACCTTGACGCACCTTACCGTTTTCAAATGCCTGGGGCCTTGCCCTTGCTGCAGCACAGCCACGACAGCTAGTAACAAACACAAAACCTGCCCTGAATGATTTATGAAGGGGGTAATTTGCACCCATCAAAACTTCTCTGCACTGTGGTCTCTAAGACAAAGCAAATTACATAATGTAGTGCTATACACGAAACTGACAAACGCTGCCTTGTTTCTACAAACGCTAGCCAAATAAATACAAAACTCTGTTATGCAAACTATGTTATGCACACCTTCCTAGGTATATTTGTCATGTTAACTACTCGTGGATTTGTAAAGATCTGGAGTCAAAAGGGTTAATAAAATGAATATCCCTGAAAGAAAGAAATAAGGTAGGGACAGCACCTCACAAACACAATGTAATGCGTTCCTCGTTGAGAGGTATGCAAAGGGCTTCGGACAATCTTTTGCTAAAATCTGTTGAGGGACCTTAGGTTAAGTGTGGAAAACTCTAGTCCTGGAAAACCCACATTTTACAGTTTTTACTAATCACTAGTGACATCAATAGTGACAGCTTATTAAGCACAGGCCATGTGTTAAAGCTGGTCAGTAAGAGAGCATACGGAATTTAAACCCTAAAGCAGCCTTCCAAGAATAGAGTGTCAACCTGCAGAATCTTAAACAAAAGTGTAACCTTCCAAATTGTTCAAAAGCTGTATTCCTCAAGAATTAGATTTCCCTTTGATGAACAAGTCAATTGCTTAACATGCATTCCCAGCATTTAGAAATTGGGAATGTAGGGAGGGAGAAAACCAGCAGAATTGGGGCCCTATAGAAAAAGGTTGGCCACCCCATCCCCACAGTAGGCTACAGTATGCCAAAGAGTATTCGAGGGAGTTTTAAGAAGAGTGAGGGAGACAAAGGAATTTGAAGCTTCATCGGCTAGGAGAGGCCAGTGTTGCTTTCCATTAGGAACAAAAACATTTTATTCTTTATTCAGTCTGTGCAAAAATCAATGCTTTTCAGACCAGGTTTTTGAAGGCCAGAGCATTTCTGACTTTCATTCCTGAGTTCTTAATTTCATTGAACAAATTTTTCACTGAATTTAATCAATTTAACCTCTGCTGTGTCAAGGCTCAGAAATTCAATTCGAGCACACTCGCTTGTTCAGGACCTAACCCATCTTGAAAGGCTACCATTCACTGGTTGGTTTGGCTCTTTACATTTTCATTGGGTGGGAGTTCACCCAAACAATGTGACAATACACAATTAAAAGGCCAGAAACAGGAAACAATGTTAAGAAATGTTTGAAATAGTCACTCCCCTTGCTAGAACAATTGTATACTGACTGTCTCAAATCAAATAAAGTACAGTGTGTTCAGACCTTCAGGACTCTAAGCTCTTATTGGTTAACACAAGTGTGTTGTCCCCTGGTCTGTAATGTTTGTCACATTCATAAAGATAAGATAACTATTACCAGAGACAAAGACGACTCAGAGGAGCAAGGGAGACCAACATCCTGCACAACTCTGGGTGCAGGATTACTCAGCATCAATGGAAGTTAAATACAATTCAGTTATGTCCTACAAATATGAGGCCCCTGTCACAAAGTCAAAAATAAGTTAATTGCTGTAAGAAAAAGGAGTAGAGCATGTGGGATCACTCCTAAAAACTGAACTTAACACTGTCCTCTACAATTACGTTTGTGTACAGCAAGTACACTTATTATAAACTTGTAAGGGCTAGTTTTACAAACTCAGATTAGCACTAGTCTTGAACTAGCCAATTTTATTTTAGGTAGTGGAGTATAAGACTTGTGCTAATTGAGGTCAGTGGAACCAGCTGTTCCTGTCATAAAGAGACATTAGAAAATAAAAACTGATTTAAACACATGCAGTATTACTCAGCATATTGCAATCGTATCACTTTAAAGTAAAGCCAATATTTCTAATAAATCAGTTCGTCCTGTTTTCTTTTTTGGTTTAAGACTTATACATAAACTTTTTTATTTTGAATCTGGATGAAACAGCAGCTCATCTGTTTTCCAGCACTTGCTTCTTAAACTTTAAAATAAAATAAAATTTAAAATATTTATTGATGTTGCACTGCAGTACATAAAATCAATCAAATATCCTTTTTGGCAAAAGCTCAGTTCTGAAGCAGATCCGAAGGCCGCAATGCTAATTGTTAATTTAAAATATATATACACCGATCAGCCATAACATTATGACCACCTGCCTAATATTGTGTAGGTCCAAAAACAGCCCTGACCCATCATGGCATGGACTCCACTAGACCTCTGAAGGTGTGCTGTGGTATCTGGCACCAAGATGTTAGCAGCAGGTCCTTTAAGTCCTGTAAGGTGCGAGGTGGGGCCTCCATGGATCGGACTTGTTTGTCCAGCACATCCCACAGATGCTCGATTGGATTGAGATCTGGGGAATTTGGAGGCCAAGTCAACACCTTGAACTCGTGATTCATCAGACCAGGCCACCTTCTTCCATTGCTCCGTGGTCCAGTTCTGATGCTCATGTGCCCATTGTAGGCGCTTTCGGCAGTGGACAGGGGTCAGCATGGGCACCCTGACTGGTCTGCGGCTACACAGCCCCATACGCAACAAACTGCGATGCACTGTGTGTTCTGACACCTTTCTATCAGAACCAGCATTAACTTTTTCAGCAATCTGAGCTACAGTAGCTCGTCTGTTGGACCGGAAAACACGGGCCAGCCTTCGCTCCCCACGTGCATCAATGAGCCTTGGCCACCAATGACCCTGTCGCCGGTTCACCACTTTTCCTTCCTTGGACCACTTTAAGTAACACCCCACAGGAGCCGCAGTTTTGGAGATGCTCTGTGACCCAGTCATCTATCCATCACAATTTGGCCCTTGTCAAAGTCGCTCAGATCCTTACGCTTTCCCATTATTCCTGCTTCTAACACATCAACTTTGAGGACAAAATGTTCACTTGCTGCCTAATATATCCCACCCACTGACAGGTGCCATGATAACTAGATTATCAGTGTTATTCACTTCAAGGGGGCATTTTCCTGGCATGGTTTGGGTCCACTTGTCCCCTTAGAGGGAAGGGTCACTGTAAATCATTACAAAGTGATCACCTTTATCCTATGGTGAAACATTTCTATCCTGATGGGGAGTGGTCTCTTCCAGGATGTCAATGCCCCCATCCACAGGGCATGAGGGGTCACTGAATGGTTTGATGGGTATGAAAATGATGTGAATCATATGCTATGGCCTTCACAGTCACCAGATCTCAACCCAATTGAACACCTATAGGAGATTTTGGAATGACGTGTTAGACAGCGCTCTCCACCACCATCATCAAAACACTGAATATCTTTTGGAAGAATTGACCAGTAGCGTTCCAGAGACTCGTAGAATCTATGCCAAGGCGCATTGAAGCTGTTCTGGCGTCTCGTGGTGGCCCAACACCTTACCGAGACACTTTATGTTGTTTTGTCCTATAATTTGTCACCTATCTGTTTGTGTAAACATTTGGACAGCAACACAAAGGTCATCATTTTGGCTCTGTACGCCATCACAATGGATTTGAAAGGAAACAAGATGTGCTTTAAATGTAGACTTTCATCTTTAATTTGAGGGTAGTTACATCCAAATTGGGTGAACGGTGTAGGAATTATACCCATTTTGGTCCCTCCAATTTTAGGGACTCAAAAGTAATTGTAAATTATTTTTAAGAATGTACCAAATAGTTGATTTGGCCACACCAAATGTTTTTGCCATCTCTCGGATTGGTTTGTTTTGATTCAATAGGCAAAACTGAAGACAAAATGCCTTAAGAACAAGCAGGAACTAAAGACAGCTGCAGTACAGGCCTGGCAGGGCATCACCAGGGAAGAAACCCAGCATCTGGTGATGTCAATGGGTTCCAGACTTCAGGCAGTCATTGACTGCAAAGGATTTGCAACCAAGTATTGCAGCTCACAATTTAATTAATGATTATGTTAGTTTGATCAATTGCCAAAATGATGAGAATTGTGTCACTGTCCAAATATTTATGAACCTAACTCTATGTTTGTGTGTATATACACCAATTAGCCATAACATTATGACCACTGACAGGTGAAGTGAATATTATTATTATTTTTATTTCTTGGCAGACGCCCTTATTCAGGGCGACTTACAACATAAGTGCAAAACAAAATGAAAAAATAAAGAGAAGTACAAGGCATCAATCATTACAAATTCAATTTACATAAAACATAGCAATTCAAAAAATTATACATTTTACAACTTCTAATTTACAATTTACACAGGCAAGTACAGTAAGTGAGGTTCTACATCCTGGACGGTAAAAGCTAAGTGCTGTCAAGAGGGTCACAGTCAAGGGCTACGGGAAAGGGAGCAAGGAGGAAACAAATGAAAAACACAAGAAGCATAATAAAAATCTGTGAAGTGCTATCTGACGGGGGTTAAAAGGACTAATATTATAAGTACTGTCTGAAAAAATGGTGTCTTGAGTAAGCGCCGGAATGAGGTCTGCTGTTTTGACTTCAGTGTCAAGGTTGTTCCACCATTTGGGGGCCAGGGATGAGAAGGAGCGGGCTCTGGAGGAAGGGGAGTGGAGAGGAGGCAGAGTTAGTCTTAGCAGTTAGCAGTGTTCTGGAGGGGATGTATGGAGAGACGAGTGTCTGAAGGTAGCTTGGTGCAGTGTGGTCGAGACAGCGGTAGGTGAGGGATGCGTGCCGGTATCGGGAGCCAGTGGAGGGAGCGGAGCAGTGGGGTGTCGTGTGTGAATTGGGGCAGAGAGACACCAGACGAGCCGCAGAGTTCTGGATGAGCTGGAGCGGCGGGTAGTAGTTGCAGGCAGGCTGGCCAGGAGGGAGTTGCAGTAGTCCAGGCAGGAGAGGACCAGTGACTGGACGAGCAGCTGAGTCAAGTAGTCGGTGGGGAAGGGATGGATTCGGCGTATGTTGCTCAGGAAGAATCTGCAGGTGCGTGTCAGCGTGGGGATGTGCTGGGTGTAGGAGAGCGCAGGATCGATGAATAATACTGATAATCTCGTTATCATGGCACCTGTCAGTAGGTGGGATATATTAGGCAGCAAGTGAACATTTTGTCCTCAAAGTTGATGTGTTAGAAGCAGGAAAAATGGGCAAGCGTAAGGATCTGAGTGACTTTGACACGGGCCAAATTATGATGGCTCGACGACTGGGTCAGATCATCTCCAAAACTGCAGCTCTTGTGGGGTGTTCCCGGTCTGCAGTGGTCAGTACCTATTCAAAGTGGTCCAAGGAAGGAAAAGTGGTGAACCAGCGACAGGGTCATGGGCGGCCAAGGCTCATTGATGCACGTGGGGAGCGAAGGCTGGCCCGTGTGGTCCGATCCAACAGACGAGCTACTGTAGCTCAAATTGCTGAAAAAGTTAATGCTGGTTCTGATAGAAAGGTGTCAGAACACACAGTGCATCACAGTTTGTTGCGTATGGGGCTGTGTAGCCGCAGACCAGTCAGGGTGACAATGCTGACCCCTGTCCACTGCTGAAAGCACCTACAATGGGCACGTGAATATCAGAATTGGACCACAGAGCAATGGAAGAAGGTGGCCTGGTCTGATGAATCACGAGTTCAAGGTGTTGACTTGGCCTCCAAATTCCCCAGATCTCAATCCAATCGAGCATCTGTGGGATGTGCTGGACAAACAAGTCCGATCCATGGAAGCCCCACCTCGCAACTTACAGGACTTAAAGGATCTGCTGCTAACGACTTGGTGCCAGATACCACAGCACACCTTCAGAGGTCTAGTGGAGTCCATGCCACGACGGGTCAGGGCTGTTTTGGCGGCAAAAGGGGGACCTACACAATATTAGGCAGGTGGTCATAATGTTATGGCTGATCAGTGTATATAGCATACCAAATACTAATACAACAGACTTTGAAAGAAAAAAATAAAATAAATGTACTGCACTGAAAGCATATATTTAAATTACAGGTTTTCAGACAAGGTCCATAGGCCCATCCCTGACTAATATGAATAATGCATATCTTTTCACTCCAGAATAGTTTCTCAAATGAATGGATTAATGATTCTAAGATTCAACCCCTTAAGTCTTGATACCATTTGACCATATTTTGAATTGGTAGATATATAGCCCTTCCTACTGTGAAAAGTCACTCTAAATATTTAACAAAGCCATAACATGTAGATACACAGACTAGACATATATAGAAGTCCTGTAGCATTGGAAACGTCACAGTGATAAAGTCTCTGCATCCTTCTTGAATTCATTGCATAGGGAATGAGTTGATAACACGGTAGACATTCTTGGCAGCCTCTGACTTAAACAGAGATGCCTCCATCTAACTGCAGACAATAATTAGACATTTCAAACTAAACAATGTTAGTACCAGTGAAGACACAGGAGGGGCACTGTATTTTTTGTTATTCTTATTGTTGTTGTTGTTGTAGGAGTTTTGTTTTAGTTTGGAAAAAATCTGAAACCTTATCCTACATTGTAATACCAGGAGTGCATTTCAACAATTGCCTGGAGTCCTTACAAGCATGTAATTGTCTGCAAAATTGAAAATTTTCAAACAAGACAAGTTTTGTACCTCCCTCTCTTTTGTGTGCCAGTCACTTCAAATTGCTCTAACCTGAAGGACTTGCAGTTACCCTAAACAAAATGACACAGAAATATGCATTCTGTAAATCACTCATTTAATCTTGTCAGCAACAGTAAATCAGGATTCTTAAATCAAATGCATTTGTCCTATAGCATTTCCAGTTCAAACGATCTGTATAGAACAATAGTAAGGAGTACCTATACAGCTGTGCCTACAGCAGAAATTAAGAAGTCAAAAGTATTCTTCCAGAAGAACCACTGCTGAAATAAATTTCCAGAGGCAAAAGCAAACCAACATCATCCAAGGGTAAATGACAATGTTGAAAATTCTTTAAATTTTTTATTTTTTGTGGTTAAACACAGTCCCCTTGCTGAAGAACTGGATCAAACTGTCTATCACCAGGCATAGGGAAGTTTACTGGCATCTCCATCTTGACACCCAGAAGTCATAGGGTAGAGGTGGTGGAACAAGGCAAAGCAATCTACTCAAAACACCAGAGGAACTGCCAAGTTTAGCTGCCCGTTATCTCCCGTTCCTCCCAGAGAAGATACTGTCTGCTTTGAGCACGCATGGCAACCGTTCAAAACATTCCCCTGCTTTAGATTCATTTCAAACTCAGCAGAACCTTTTTCTCTCAGGCAATAGGCTGAGTTGTGTTGCATCTCGATCAACAAAGAGCCTAATCATAATCCACTGGGTGATAGTTGGCCTAGGAAATGAACATAAACACTTCAAATAAAAATAATGTAGGATATACTATACAACGAATGGGTTAAAGCAATATCAATCCTCCACCCATGAAACTACAAAGGCTGAACATTGCTTTCCGTTACATTATTAGGAGAAACATTAATCAATTTAACAGTCACTCCAAATCCTACCACATGCTGTATTTAAGTATAAGGGATCACACACTTAACGACTGATCTGAAACCCTTTGTTGTTAGGGATCTCCAAAACTCCCAAAATCTTGCGCAAACACGCGTGATCCATCCAGAGAAAACCGCTGTTGCTGTTTGCGTTCATATTTGCGGACAAACAAAAAAAGCACAGAGAAAATATAATGTGGGTAAAGACATGGCTGGGGAGGTGAGGGCAATAGCATGTATACTCTGATGTGTGAGTTGGAGGTGTGCAACAGGCTATATCCATCCCACAGTATGATCATCACATTGTAGGTATCGATATTTTGCACAGACCTGGGTCACAGATACTATTACAGATTACAGATACTAATTGGTATTTGAAAATATTATTTTCCCTGTATTCGAGTATTTATAAACGATTTGTGAGAGAGACTTGCAGGTTTTTTAGCTGCATAGCCGAGATTCCGCTATGCAGCTAAAATCCATGGATTTTGTAATTTTCCAATGCGTACCGCAGAACATGGGTATTGAATTGATCAATGAAAAAGGACGTTACTATGGTCTATCCTCAGCCCTAGAGATATTATATTTTTTTTTACACAATCACAGACCGTGACTACAAATATCTAGTCAATCCAAAAGTCAGCCTCTGTCAGCCCTGGAACTCAGCTAATAAGGCAGGTGTCAGGTATAGGCTGCTACAGAGTGCAGTTGCAGAGCACAGAAGACAGAGAGAGAAACAGACTTTTACATTATAGCTTACAAACAAAATACTTTTGCTATGAACCACAATGATTTTGGTAGTTTTCGATTCAGAAAAGCTTAAAGATGTATGCATGTATAATGTACTTATAAGGCAGTATTAGAGTGGATAATGTAAAAAAATAAACCTAATTAGATTAGATCCACTATCGCTATCAGAAGTCCCCCTCAGCTGGTGGAGGTCCCAGGAGGCTACATTTCCTCTGCTGGCCAAGTTAGCCAAGCGCTGTGTGTGTATCCTTGGCACTAGTGTTGCAGCAGAGAGAATATTCTCTACTGCTGGGGATTTTGTAACAGCACAATGGAGCACTCATATGGACCAGGTCCTATTTCTACATAAGAACTTAGACATTCCAGCCAGTGGTGGACACTACGTACACTCCACTGCAGTTCAAAGGTCAGCCTTTACTTCGAATCTAAATGTAGCCCATTCCTGTTTAATTCTTAAAAGATTTTAAGTTGCTGATTATATGCAAAAAAAAGTTTACGTTTTGATTCCATGCAATGCAACAGTGATGTTTTGTTTGTTTGAAGAAATGTTTGTCAATGTGAGGGAATTTTTGTACTTTTGCATGGAACTAAACTGTGGGTTACAATCTTATTTCATTATAAACTTGTGTAAGAGCTGTTCCAGTCAGTGTGCAGTTGCAATAAATGTTGGACATTAACAAATTACTCAAGGTTCATCCCCCCCCCCCCCAATCAAGTGTAGGCAAATATTTGTGCTTTGATCAATTCAACAGTTTACTGTATTGAAATTAGGATAATTCAAAATCAAATCGAGAATCATTTTAACATCGAATCGTGAACCCAAGAATTGAATCGTGAGATTGGCAAAGATTCCCACCCCTAGCAGGCCCAGACCATGCTGCTTGTCTTCACAATCAGTGCAGATTAGTCGGGAGGGCCAAATCGGGCTAAAAATCATGTAGTGTGACCTTATCTTAAGTTTCTCCTGGGCTTGTTCTCCAGTCCTCTCCAAGGGCAGTGACCCACTTTGGAATGGTCTTAAAGAGACACCACACAATCTTCATCATTGATATCTCGGTAAATACAAGGTCTTGGAGGAAGCCCTTGACCAGCCTAAATGACAGGGCAAGTGACAGAGTCCATTATAAATGGCATTAAAATTACAGCTGCTGCGATCAGGCTAAAAATGGCACAGCACTTGTTTACATGAGCGTAAGAATCCTGATATTTTTCAACAATGTAGGTTTTCTGAAGACCAGTTCTAATATCCAACAGTAATATAAACACGCTTAGACAGCTAGAAATGTCAGATTAAATTACGCAATATACATTTTGTTACTTTTTGGAAACGTACATTTGGGGAAAACGTATTGAAGAAGCAAACTGTTCATGTGTGCCCTCTCCTCCTACACATGGGTTTAGCTCTGCATAATGCAAAGCACTCTTTGTCAGAGTCATCAAAGGTGGATCCCTCTCCATTCCACTGAGCTGTGATCAACATGAATGGCATATTCTTCTGTGTTTCACAACCCATTTACACATACACAGAGAACACAAAGGAATTAAATGCAATATATCGTTGGATAGGAGTGTTTTAAAGAGACATTTTAAGGGTTCGGCCCTCAGTGCAGCAATATTAACTGTGGAAAGTGCATACACTGCTGTTGTACAATGATTGAAGGGGAGGCAACTATTTAGGTTAGGTCTTAAGTCTCTGTCACTCTACAGGAGTTTTGTTTTTCTCTCCTCCATGCCTAACAGATTCCAATTTCTTGGTGTTAATTTTTCAAGTGGTTAAGTGTTTATTTCAATGTGCTCTGTGGTAATGTTGCGAAGGGCCCAATAGCAAATGAACATTAATTAGGCTAACAATAGCTACTCACATGAACACCAGGTAATGTCAATATCATAAGTACCTCGACTAAAAAAGGGTTTAAATTGGGTTTTCTTTTTGTACTGGAGTATACTGTAAACAATCTCTGACACTTAGTTCAAATTGCTTGGACAACAGTCAACTCACTAGGTCCCCGATGCACTGGCTTCTTTTAAACAGACACACATCCAGCTGCCTGAGGCCTGAGTCCCATAACTTCTTGGCTAGACTTGAAACCAAAATCAGCTGGCTCTTACTAGCTCCCAGCCCAGCTCTCCTGGTCTTGTTCCCCAATCCCTGGACCACACTTTGGCTGACCCCAAAGTTGACAAGCTACTGCTTCTTCAGAGGGTGGGACCACCTCCAGCACACAATTTGCACGCGCCACCATCCACTACTCTGTATACCTATTTATCACCATGAGCATGACATACTGGGATGTCATTGTTAGGAAGTCTAGATAATATCAGTTTATACATTGATACATGCAACCAGAATCTCAGTATCTTTTTTATCACACCCACTAACTAAACTGCTGAAGTTCAGAAGTGTGGATGCAAGAAGTGAAACAACGCTTTAACAATGCTAATTTAAATCAATATAACCATGTTCTAAGGGGGGGGGGGGGGATCTGAAACTGCAGGATCATTAAGCCTGGCCGGTAGGTATGACAGCAAGTGCCTGGTCCCTGGAACTCATATCTCATGAGAACCAGTAACTACCAAGAGCAGGGGAGATCAAACCATGCTATTGTTGAATTTGACAGCAAACATAACATGACAACCTGAGATTAAATTATTAATCCTAATGTAAATGGCATGTGTCAACAACACAATAGTGGCTGGAATAATGAGAAAGAAGGATAACATTCAAATAAGCACGTCCTTCATAAGTTTTGTTTTCACCTCACAGTCTTATAGAGCTGATTAATTATTTACTTAAGTCAATTTATGGAGTACCGAGTGGAATGATCAACCCTGCAGCATAGGAAGTTAAAAACAAACAAAATAGCATGTAAAAAAGATGAATGCTTGGTTTGCTTTTTCTGATCAGTACCCCTTTAATTTTCCTAAATTAATTTAAGCAGTAGTATAAGCTGTAGCTGCCTTGTAAGGAACCCTCCTAAAGAGTGAATAGCCTAAATATCAGCATGATACTAACATAAATTAAACTAAAAACATGGTTTGCATCCATCAGTAGCAAAATACTACCATAAAAACCTTCATTGCACACCTGTATACAACAGGCTTGTTTGCCATTATTGGGGGGGGGGGGGGGGGTACCTTATCAGACAATAGGAAACTATTTAAGGTGAAAATAATTATGTAACAAAAAATGCAATGCTGACAGATCATTAAATGTTGTCAAGTGCCTCTACAAAGACTGTTTCCAAAAAAACAACATAAGTGTAAAGAGAACCAGGTTCACAGAAATTCTTAAGAGAATTTCCCGGTCTTTAAGGAACAGTGCACCTGGAATAAATGGTGTGTGAACGGGCCTTTAATCTAATTTATTTGTCCTCAGTGGTCAAATGAAGATAAAGAAAGTTTTGTAAATAAGATAATTATTTTATACTTGGAATCAACATACTGATTTTCTCACTTAAATTAGCAATTATTCTAGTCATCATATTGAATATTAGTTTACAGAATATTTATTAATTAATATTTATTTTAAATAAGAACATGGTTGGTTTTCATTACTTTATTCCTAATCTGGGGGGGGGGGGGGGGGGGACCTGTGGCTCCAGGGGGGATCTATACTGGTGCAGCAGATGATGCCTGGTGTATGGGAATTAAGTGTCCTGGGTGGTGTATTGAATGACACCAGGTGAAGTGACTGACACATAATTGAAGAGCTGAGAATGTGTATTGATGGTCCAGCATTGTGGGAAGAAATTAAGGAAACTGATTCTCAACACAGCCAATCAAATGCTGCAAACATGGTCATGTGAATCAGCCCCATTTCTTCTCAGGGTAAAATGAAGGTACAAATCTGAATAGGCCAATCACCTGGTAGAGCCCTGTTATACATTACAATTATTCAATTTTTTTTTTTCTGAAACATCCATGACAAGTTACTTGTACACTTAAGATAAAGTGCATTATTTCATATAATGACAGTACTATGATCATCTTTGAAGTGGCTTTCAACTGTCCTGCTTATGAAGTACAATATAGAGATAGTAGCTTTAAAAGAAACAGTCTATAACAAGAATCTTATGCATTTCTTGGTCGACCCAGGCAGAAGAGAAGATAGAAACAACGCTTGGCAAAAACGTAGCAAACGTGCCCTTGAACTAATATAATGTATGTCTGCCATGTAGCACCTGCTCTCATGCATTGCAAAACAAATCGATCAGCTGGTGCTGCTCATGCCGTGTGTTGTTTAAACCAATAATCTGGAAGACACTCGGCATTTACTCAAATTGTCCCTAGACTGTAATAAGGAGGTCAATTGTAAAAGACTCACACAGCGAAGTGGTAAACAAAGCACTTCCATCCAGTCGGTCTCTCCAGAAAGTTGTACACTCGCCCTTGAATGTTGGTCCTGGTGAACAGGGGGCGCTTGGCGCTGTAGATAGACACCCTGGGGTCGACCCGCACGCCGGGGGGCCGGGGGCTGCTGTGGGGAACATCCACGCTGATGTCTTCCTCCAGGCGGCTGCTGGGACCGGCTGTCCCGTCCTGGCAGCTGCGGCTCCCCGGAGAGTCATACTGGTTGGCGCCCACATGCTCGGCCATCTCCAGTGCCGACCTGTCCGGGCTGCTGGTTTTAGTGGCCGGGGACTTTCCCCAGTTCAGCACGCTCCTCTTCTTAGCGCTGGGGGAGGACATGGGACGTGCAGGTGGACTGTCCTTAACACAATGAGACTCGCTACTGGAAAGAGAGAGAAATGTGTAGTCAGTGGTTTAATTAAGCGTGTAATTCTGCCTGTTATAATAAGCAAGGAATGTCTTTATTAACATTAAAAAATAATAATAAATACATAGAGATTTTGTTAAATCCTCTATAGGCACGGACAAGGACAAAAATATTCTCAAAAAAAAAAAAAAGTCATCTGGGAAATGTTTAAAATATACAGAGTCAATTAAAAAAAAAAAAAAAAAAAAGCAAATGTATGAAAAAGCCGATTTCAAATACACGCCAATTCAACATCGTTAGAAAGCTTTGATGACAGTGGTTACAAATGGAAAATTAAGCACCGCGTTGGGGTGGTCGTCACAGACGTTCAAAGAAAAGAAAGCAATGGAAATTAAAAACATTTTAAAAGTATAAAATGAAGAGGCATTTTGCTTTCAACTTACCATTCCCCTCGGCTGTGAAGGGGAGGGGGTGTCCTTACTCCTGTCCCACGTGTGTGTGTGTGTGTGTGTGTGTGTGTTGATTCATGCCAAGGCTCAGAGCACTTCATCGACTGCTAATGGCCACTTCACTGGGAAGGGGCGGGACAGGCCCCAGTTTAATTTGAAGGTGCACGATTCAGATACACAACCGTGTGTATTTCCCCCCAAAACAGACTGGTGCTTGTTCTTTAATATGCAACTTCAGCCACCCGGTAATGTGACTCCCTACAGTCAATAACGACATTTCACTATAGCCGATTGAAAACTGTAAAAGGAAAACAGAATAAACAATAATCCCGTAAATAATAGAAAACGGTTTAGTCCAACAGATGCAAATCGCTTCCCTTTTCCTCTTTTGTTCTATACGTGTTGTTTGTTAAATAACAACAGCAAATTGCAGAAGCTGTAGTTTTACTACTGGAGATTACTATCAAATGCCCTGGATGAAAGTAGCACTGTAGTAAATACGAACTGATGTGAAGAATCTGTATTTTTAGAAAGGTAATTACAGGTAATTAGTTGTCTGGATGGTATAAACTACCCCCTGTTTTGCAAGCTCTATGTGTACCTGCTGGAATGAATCAATCAACTACAAACACATATATATCATATTTAGGTATAGTTACATGGACATAGATTGACTAATTATTATTGAATTAGTACATTTAATTTAGGTAATAACTGCACTAAAAAAATAGTTTGTTCTTAAATGAATAAATACAATTACTCAAAACTAGTAAAAATAATAAAATCTTGTCCATTCTACAAGCAATTCTTAATAATGTACAACACTTGGAAGCAATTGCTAGTAATTAAATCTGTAAGTAAATCTATTACTTATGTTCAGTAAACAACAATACTTGTAATTGTTTGATATCATAAGTGAAGTTACTTTAAAAAACAACAATGCACTCCACAAGTAATTTCAATTAATATCTGATAAGAAATTCGAATAATCCAGTTACTTGGCTTAAGCAAACCTGATAGAACAAGTAAATCCAAGTAAATCTGCAGTAATGAACTGTAAATAATAGTAATTTGTAGTAATATGCAAGTTCATGTTTTAATTGTTATAAGTAAAATAAAATAAAAATTGTGACTGTGTGAAAATTGCTTTTATCATACCCACTTGTAAGTACTTCTCCATACTTTTTTAATGTACCCATTTATATGACTATGTAACCCAATTTCACCTCATTTCCTTTAAGACAAGGCTCTCAATCCCTGTTTCCAAGGAAGTATGGAATTCATCCAGTAAGACCAATTAAGTTTTGCAACACATAACCAGTTTGTTAGGCCTTCATGGTGCTCCCAGTGGCTCAGAGAACAGATTACAAGATTTGTTTGCTGTCTTTAACAGCACTGTGTGGTCCAGCACCTTCGTATTTGGTGGATCTAATACAACTCTTGTGTTTCAAATTGAGCATTGCGTCCTGCTGATGCAAACTGACTTTGCCTACCTTCTTCCAGGATGGTTTCTTTTGGCACACGTCCCATGCAATGTCACATTCCCAGATTCTGAAACTCTCTTCAGGACAATAGGAGTATCCTGTCTATTCATATTGTTTAAATTCAGACTCCAGACTATTCTTGTGGACCAGGCCTACAATTATGCCGTAAGATGTAGACCCCCAGAGATTAATTTTCTCCAATAAGAGTTTGTCATCCTACAAGAGTTTTTGTTTTTCTCTCCTCCACAGCTAACGTAGCTGTGTAGTGCTTAGAACATTTGATTACGCATTACCTTTGAACTCAAAATACCATAATACAAGAGATGAGACTCACATGACCAGTGTAAGGAACATCAATACTCTGGGGGAGGCAGAGACATTAACCACATTCTTTAGCTTTATTATTATTATTATTATTATTATTATTATTATTATTATTAGTAGTAGTAGTAGTAGTAGTAGTAGTAGCTGATAGTAAAGTAGTTGTGTGCTTTTGTACTGCCACTCAAATACCTATGATGCCTACAGGGTTGAGAGGGTTACTTTTAAAAAGTATTCCATTACAGAATACTGATTACTGATTACCTCATTGTTCTGGCTTATATTGTGCATGTTTTAAATTGTGACTGTATTTTAAATTTTGTTAGTGTAAAGCACTTTGGTCAACATGTGTTGTTTTTAAATGTGCTATACAAATAAATGTGATTGATTGACTGATTGATTGATACCTTGTTTTGAAAATAATCTGTAACCTAATCCAATACATTACTCCAAGTCAGTAACGTAATCAGAATAGTTTTAGATTACTTTTGGAATACTTTTTTTTTACTTTATTAAAAAACAAAACGGCTGAGTTCAAGAAGTGAAACAAAATGTATCTAATATGAATGACAGATTGAAATGTTTTTTTTGTGTCCACAGTACAAACAATTAAAATGGTAATTAAGATTTTCGTCACTTACATTTTATTGCATATTCATATTTTGCATTTTGTAATTTTTACAAACTGATATAAATCAGACAAAAATAAAGCATTCATGTCCAGGTGTATCACATTCACCGTCGTTGTAATGCAGGCGTTGGTTTCAGTTTTCTGCTAATCACTGATATCGTGATTAGCACATTTTCTTGAAAACTGGAATACCTTGTCTGTAAATTGTAAGTACGTCTAATGCTTATAAAGACCAGTTTATGTTGTTATATCTGTGAAGATACACGGATCAAGCAATTTGCTATAATAAAGGGGATTAAAATGCCATGTTCTATCCATGAGAAACGCAGCCACCAGTTTCAAGTCACCAGCACCGAAAACACAGATTTAAATCAATGCAATTAGGGTGTTATTTTAAAGTATCAATGAGTGAGTAATGTTATGCATCTTGTTTCCCTAATGCACCCTGTAGAGCAAGCCACGCCACGCCATAGGACTAGTTCATTCAGTTTGTTGTGTGATTTGTTTTGTTTTAGACTATAAACACATTGCATGATGTTATTTTGGTATTTGGTATTGCTAAGGTCACACAACCAGCTAGGATTAAATTTAGATAGGATAACGTATTACTTCAAATACAAATTATCTATAATGTTTTTGGTATACAATGCCTATATATAACACTGAAAATCTCGTTATCATGGCACCTGTCAGTGGTTGGGATATATTAGGCAGCAAGTGAACATTTTGTCCTCAAAGTTGATGTGTTAGAAGCAGGAAAAATGGGAAAGCGTAAGGATCTGAGCGACTTTGACAAGGGCCAAATTGTGATGGATAGACAACTGGGTCAGAGCATCTCAAAAACTGCAGCTCTTGTGGGGTGTTCCCGGTCTGCAGTGGTCAGTACCTATCAAAAGTGGTCCAAGGAAGGAAGAGCGGTGAACCGGCAACAGGGTCATTGGTGGCCAAGGCTCATTGATGTACATGGGGAGCGAAGGCTGGCCCGTGTGCTCTGATCCAACAGACGAGCTACTGTAGCTCAAATTGCTGAAAAAGTTAATGCTGGTTCTGATAGAAAGGTGTCAGAACACACAGTGCATCGCAGTTTGTTGCATATGGGGCTGCTTAGTGGCAGACCAGTCAGGGTGCCCATGTTGACCCCTGTCCACTGCCGAAAGCGCCTACAATGGGCACGTGAGCATCAGAACTGGACCACGGATCAATGGAAGAAGGTGGCTTGGTCTGATGAATCACGAGTTCAAGGTGTTGACTTGGCCTCCAAATTCCCCAGATCTCAATCCAATCGAACATCTGTGGGATGTGCTGGACAAACAAGTCCGATCCATGGAGGCCCCACCTCGCAACTTACAGGACTTAAAGGATCTGCTGCTAACGTCTTGGTGCCAGATACCACAGCACACCTTCAGAGGTCTAGTGGAGTCCATGCCACGACGGGTCAGGGCTGTAACGGGTTGGGACCTACATAATATTAGGCAGGTGGTCATAATGTTATGGCTGATCGGTGTATATATATATATATATATATATAATGAAAATGCGTATTTTTTACTCGCATGTCATGCAGAATTTATATAAATAAATAAATAAATAATAATTAAATCTTAACTCCAGATGTCTTTAGATGCCTGCTTGTGGCAGAATGGTGCCGAATCAGCTGCTCTTTGACTGGAGACCGTAAATAATAACAATGTTGCAAAATTACTACACTGGGGTTCCTTCGGATTCCCTTACACTGGTACACTTTCATGTAAATGATCTACAAGTAATCATTAATCACTTACTCTTTTTAAAAAATATCAGTAATGAGAATAGTCTCGTCTGACAGGAGTAACTGTAACCGGAATACAAGTATCAACATTCTGCAATCTGAATACGTAACGCCGCTACTTGTATTCCCTTACTCCCCAACCCTGGATACCTACCAATACTTCCCACCCTGTACAGTATGTAGACACTGCATTTTAATTGACCTTTATTTATCTTACAGTTTTTGCATTGTGCTGGCATCCCTGATTTTATGTGTGCCATCCACCATTGAGCAGTACAGGCTGTGGGTTTTGGAAGATAAGTAAAGCAGGATTCTTGAAATACATTTTAAAGTGTCTCCCTCTTAAAGTATGCATGCAATATGTTTGGCAATGCTATTTTACCTAGGATGCATGCAAAAATGTGTCCCTCCTTGCTTATAGTGCACTGTAATAATAATAATAATAATAATAATAATTATTATTATTATTATTATTATTATTATTACTGTAATGAAGATACAAACCTGGAAACTTGTACCCCTCAGCTAGGTGTATCTTTCCATTGTTTATACCGCATCGTCACCTCAGCAACAAATGTATCTTTGAACCCTGGCTTTTAGATCCAAACTTTGTTCACTTTGACTTACAATGTATATTACAACTGCATTATATAGAATGGAAGTTTATTAACTCACTAGCAACTGCCAAAAAACTGTCATAGTGCAGTAGACAATTTCACAATCTGAAGAACACAACATCCATCGAACGCCATGAGGTACACCATGCAGGAAAAGCACAGTATAGTGCAAATTGGGTGCAGGATTGCAAATACAATTAGATTGAACATGGAGTAAGCAGTATAGTAAGAAGAGTCAAGATTTTCAGTAAATGTATTTTGTGTTGACCTAATGGCTCACAGGTCAGGTTGGATCTACAACATCACTCTTACACACTCTCATGATATATCTCGAGATATTTAAACGCTGTTATTGGTGTCAGTGAAACAAGATATTGGTTTGGTTTTTGTTTTTTAAACAGAGGGCTGATATCCATGCTAAAGTGTGGGTGAAGCAAATCATTGGAGCAGAAACTGATAAACAGTAAAAGAAGATACAGACCTTCCGGAAAACCCGCCTTACTGACTTTCTTGCTTTATACTTTTTATACATATTTGCAATATATGTGTATATAAATCAATGGTATCCAACTCTGGTCCTGGAGAGCTCTGGTCGAGTGAGTCTTGAAAGATTACCACATAATCACTCATTCCTAATGACTGGGGAGACGTTGGTTTGATATTGATCAGAGAAGCAAATAATTTGCTCAAATAAGGGAAATTGAGGGTTAAAGTGTATTCAGGTGTATGATTCTGGAAAACCATAAATGGCCAACTGTATCCAAACACCGGTTTAACTGATATTAATTAAACGTTTCCAAATCTATAAATTCATCATTTAAATGAGCGGGAAGTTAAAGACTTCATTTAAGAGTGTTTTCATAATTGACTATTCCATTGTATATTAATAAAGTATTTGTCATGGAAATCTGGAGGGTAGTATAAAAAGAGGAAAAGTTGAAAGGATGTTGTCACGTCAAGCCCAGATAAAGCAAGTCAGTCTTAGTACCTCCCAGTACAGTACAGCTGTGACCTTGAATCCCGCTTGGTGCATCCTTGACAATCCTGATAACAAGCTCTCACTCGTCTCAGCCACAAGGTCTTAATTGAAGCCGTACTGTGCTGGGCTGATGACAGCTACTGTTGGCAAACTTAAAATTGCATTACAAAAGGAATTCAAAGGAGAGATGAAATCTAAGATCTGTCAGAAAGCATATCTCAATATCTGTACTGAGCTGTTTCGAAGTCCTGGTTAAGTAGATGGAAAGTGTCCAGTCAAAGCTTTGGGGGGGGAGGGGTATACCTGGAGATAGACTGACCCTTATGTAATTTGGCTTTTAGGTCTCAATGATTATTAGATTCTATTACAAAATTCAGTTAGTCAATTCATTCATTTATCAGTTGTGTTCACCTGGAAACCTTGTGTATAACAAGGAAAATCAATGTGTATAACCAGGCATAGAGCTGTGGTTGATCTCTTACAGTTCCCTTGGTTAAGACTTCAGGTTGCCCAGATGATTTTAATACACTCCATAAAAGAGCTTATTCTTTCATCACAAATGTATAAAGACTGAGAAACTTGGAAACTGGATATATGGAAAAAACACCAGAAATCCATTCTACCCCCAAAGAGTGGAAATTCCTAAATTGAACAATGGATTTGATTTATTGAACAATGAAATACATTCCCAAATTCGGGACTTAGGTTGACCAATGAAACTAACTGGATTGAGGTTTCCAAAGACCAGGGTTTGAATCCACTGTTAAAAAACATTAAAATGGTGACTCCTGCAGGCCTATATGGCAAAATGCACAACCTTCACACAACCTCAATCTGGATTCTGAGTGCTACTAGCAAATACTTAACCAAGTGGCTCATATTCTTGTTGGTAAATCTTCCTCACTAATGTTTAAAAAATGTCAATTTGAAGTGATTTATAACTTTTCCTTTTATCAAATGGAGTATAATCAATTTAATCCATTTGCATAAAATCTGTCTATAAATGCAAACTGTCTTAATTCATAGTGATATTATCAACATGCAGATTATATAGATTATATTTCAACACCTTCAGCTTTTTAGTACAGAAAAAACTATTGTGTGAAATATGTGTTTGGCTTAAACATTTCAATACACAGCAAAGCACTGAGATAAATATTCATCCAATAGATATATACAGTAAGCTTCCCCCTTCAGCTTACATGTCCATGAGAATTACATTAATTTAAAGAACTGAAGAAGTTAGTTTTTTGACAGAGGAGTCAGTGTAGGCAAAAGTTAATTTTGAAAAGTCTATTTAATTTGATATTCATGATTTTTCTACATAAGATATGTTATCAGAAAAAGGACCTAAAATGTTTAAATTAAACAAAGAGAATTGATTAAAAAAAAAAAACAGACAGTGTAAAATCAATGTATTCTGTCTAAAAATGCTTAACCATGGTACTGTTTCAGAATTAAAATTCCTGAGGCAAGATAAACCTGAGCAATTAATGGAAAAAGGCTATCTAAATTGTCTTGAAATATTATTCGAACAAGAGTCAACAGTTTTTGTTTTTGTTGATGTGAGAAACACATTCTTCAAAAATGAAGACCCTGTTTTCCAGGCTGATTCTGCAGCTTTGACATCAGACAGTGTTGTCTACTCTGTCATTGGCCTGTTGCTTGGCAGTAAAGGACTGACACCGATGTTTTTAGCAACTCCATTCTGAAAAACAAAAGAGAAAGAAAACAATAATAAGATGCAATCACCACCATCGTAGTGATCATCATCAACCTATAGTGACCCATTGCTGGATGAAAACCTCCCTATGTTTCCAATTTTTTCCATGTCATGCCAGCAAAGTTTATTTCATGTTCCCATCATTTATGTGATCCTTTTTCCATCTCTTGGGATCCATTAATAGCTTCCTTTGATCTGTTCTCTTTGTATTATAAAGCTTATAATGTATATGTTGTGGACCGTTCATTTGCAACACTTCACAAATTAATTTACAGGGCTTTAGTAAACTGCTTCTGAGGTTAAACTATTATATAATTTATAGATTTTCGAAGTCAGTTATGACAGGGGAGCCAAGAGGACTGGCACTCATAATATTGGTTCTCTCTGTCTTATCTAAAATAAATTGCTGTTACTTGCTAACATGAATGGGTGTTCAATAAACATCACACATTTAAAATTGATTAATATATCATTTGTTTGCTTGTTTGTTTTTTTGTATTCAAAAGGAATTGATGGCTTTTAACAGGCAGGTATTGTCAGCTCATACACCTCAACTTAGAATTAAATAGATTGGATGGAGCACTTTTGATATTTGAGGATGTTACACACTACTGTTTGCCAATGTATTTATAATGGATTGTATTCCCCAAAAGACCAAAGCAGACTTTTTTGTTTTCATTAAAAACAATATTGAATTTACAGACACTTAATTGACTCAGAACTTAATGGTGTGATTTAAGAGTGTAATTGTGTCAAATCAATCGTTTTCGAGCAAAACGTTCAGCCCTAATATATACACAAGACAGTTAGTTTAACAGTATTTGCCTTCAGGAATGTTGTTTTATTGTTCACTCCATCCTGCATAGGTAAGAGAAAAGTTGCACACAAAGAACAAAACATACCATGTGGTTGATGACATTGATGTGGTAAGGAATGCCCCCTAGGTCCTCACATCTCTGCATATGAATCCTCTCAGGATCTCCAGCAGCCATAACTGGGCTACCCACTTCAGCCTTCATGATTTTGCAAAGTAAATAATACATTGAAACAACATATCAAACCAAGCAGTATTCACACAACTAGGGCTGCAGCACTGTATTTTATAATACGCTATTTGTAGATTAACTGAGCTGTCCAGCCATATTCAAATGAACAGTAAGGGTATAGAGAGATTACAACCTGACAAAGCACCTAACACAAACATACATGCATCAAGAAGTTGGTTACCAAATTATGTGTACTGACAATAATGTGTAGTATGTTTTGTGAGAAGTGTATCATTTGTTACAACTGTAATTTGCTCTGGGTGAGCTGTGGCATGAGTCTAGCATTTGTATGTGTGAAGAGTCACTCACCGGTTCAAGATTTCTGTGCAAAGAGAGGAGATCAGACATCCTGTCTTTAAATCCGGAAGCAAAGCTTTCTGGGTTTATGGCCACAAAGCACTGGCCCTGTCAACCAACCACAAATACAGTTCATAACCATAAATCAAATGGATTTAAGTTGAGAGTGTGACAGTCACAGCAGGAAGGTCTCCTAGCCAGTGCACAAACATTTATTTTGCTATTTTAATACTAACATAAACTTTATTTGTTATGCTTGTATAAAAAAAGAGAATAGGAACTCACAGCAGCTCCTGTGCTACTTTGGCTAAAATACATCAAACTACCAGCAGAGGGCAGTGGTGTCATTACATCTTTACATAGGTTAGGTTGTTGGACAGCAACACAACTCTCCTCTCTGTAATAGTACTAAACATGTCCCATGAAAAGTAATACATTATGTTTTTTATTTTCTTTTTGCAGTTAATTTCTACCATGCAAAAGCAAGCCAGCTTTTTTTTTTTTACATAAAAAGTACTACTAATTCTTTCTTAGTTTACTGAAAAGCTCCTTATATTTTATTTTTCTCAACCCCCCCCCAAAAAATGTTGGGATCCTCCATTAAGGACTTCTCATCTTCCACAGAAAAACACATGCAGCCTTCCTTAGTGCCAGAATCTTTCAAGTGCATTGACACGGTGCTCAGTGTGAACGTGACGCTCTATAACATAACAAACAAAAACTGAAGCGGTCGGTGGGACAATCCCAGTGCCGTGCGTACCAGATCTGCCACACGGTCCGTGACTTTCCATGTGCGGATGTGTCGGCTGTACTGGGAGCCTGCCAGCATACCGCAGAACACTTCCACCATCATCCCCAGCCCAAAGCCCTTGTATCCACCTGAGAAGGACAGATAGTGGGTCACTTTCAGTTCGCTCCAACTGGAGCACTCAATTACTTAATTTGTTTGTTTTATTTTCAATGACCAATTACACATTTAATATTATTTTAAAATATTTTGCAATTGACAGCTTTCAGGAACTTTGGGGAACTGTTTCATATTAAGTTAATTAAGTAACAGATCCCCATGGTTGGAAGAAAATGGCATTTTAACCCATTGACTGCAAAAAACCTTGAAACAATGTCAAATAGTGTAATTGATAATAAATAAATACATATTTAATTAATGGAGAGATCCAGCTGGAACAAAAAATACAGAAGAGTCAGAAGCCGCTGCTCCAAGCCATCACCTGCATTACACATCTGAAAGAGGTTCAACGAGATTATGGCTTTAATTGACTAATTCAGAGGTCAGGCCAAATGAAAGATAAATAAACCAGAAATGCTCTTGGCCCCTGAGACCCCAGATGTGAAGCCCACTGCAGTATTGACACATCCTGGCAGGTCTGGGCATAAGACGGCCATGTAGAGAAGACGCAAGGATTCCCGGGGATCCAGTCTGACCTGTGGCCTCGCAGCCGCCGATGGGCACCAGCCCCCCTCCGCTCAGCACCTTCCCCGGGTCGGTGCTCAGCTTGCCATGGGAGTCGCAGCCCCAGCCCTCAGGGATGATATCGCCTCGCCTGTGATGCAGTTCCACCTGCAGATGAACAGACGAACACTGTGCAGCTGTGCTGAAGTATTGGCTATACTGATGGTTCCCTACATCCAGTGCTTGTGCTTTTTTTCTTATTCTATATTTCTTAGCACATGCCCGATCGATCACATATCATCTTATTTTGCCTTGCATTTATCACTCATTGCCAAAGCAATATATCAGGTATCCCTATTCTAATCCTACAGGGCCACAGTCCAGCAGGCTTTAACCAGTGACATTCTCAGAACTAGGAAGAGCAGTTCAGCTAGTTCCGTTCAGACAATAACTGAGTGAATACGTTCATTAAGTGCTCTGGAGACACTGAAGCTTTCCAGCTCCAGGTTTAGGGACCTCAGCAGTTTATACTCAGGTTTACTGAAACCAAAGTAGGAAAATCTCTATAATTGGGCGTCACACTTAAACTATCTTGGCACCAAATAATCAGACCACGGCCTAGTGCTATCTCAAGTGAGACTCCCATTATCTTCTATTGCAACAGAGAAATAGAATCATACAGCAGCTGCAGGGAGGACAAGCACTCCTTAGCATGTAGGCACATGTGAAATGTACACAAGAAATCTGAAAATAACACTTAGTCCTTACATACATCCCCTGTAATTAAATGATCCTGCAGGCCAATTCAATCCTGTCCTTTCTTTAACACATCAAGTAATATTGCCTGCCGCACCTTGAGGAACAGATCAAGTAACAATGTTCATTAAAAGCTAACCAGTTTATCCCACAGGACATGTAGCAGAGATGTTTAATCCTCTCAAGGTGTTCACTAGTTAAAGAATGTGAAATGAATAATTACAAAAATTAGAGCTCCAGGGTTGTCACAACGAAAAACCCAAAACTAGACATAACTTTGAGGGGATTTGGCTTTGGAAGTTGCAGAAACAGGCCATAGGACTACGGGCCAGACCCAATCAAAATCTTTGTCCCACCTGTGAATCGCAGATTACAAAGTTGTACCCCGTAGATTGGTACTTTGTGTTATACCACGTCAAAACTTGCCCCCCATCCTGAATCACAATTACACTTCCAACATCTGAACGCTTTTTGTTGGCCATCAATTATTGCGTTTTAAACTAAATACCTGCAATGCTTAGTGGCTTATTGGTGGACCCTGCACTGTGTCATTAAACTTTGGTTGTACTACAATATCTGTGTTATTATGGCCACTTGGTGAAGGGTGGTCCAGGACAGTGATTTTGCAAAGTTTTGATTTGGTCCAGTCCAGGCCTAACTCTGTAATCTGTACAACGCAAGCATGTTAGGGCAAATGCTCCCCTATTGTGAATAATCATCCTGATGTTCTTAAGAAATATAAATCTCAAAGTCAGAAGTCTGCTGTGGATCTCCACCTTTTTAGAGGTTAGGAATGCTGAAAAGCAACATTCTTGTAAGGCGCTGGTAAGTAACTGGTTGTGTAGGAGATAATTATACTCATTTGTTTCATTTTACATACAGTTCTTTACTGCGTTGTGCAACATATATACTCCATACGTGGTACCATATATGAATACCTTTCCCTTGTATCCTACATTAAATTTACAGAAATCCACAATTCTGTTCTTTTCCACCTTGTTACCCACACATCCCCCTTATACCAGTATCTTTGCAGGCATGTTTATCTCCATCTCCATCTCTATCACATTTCATTCATAATATCCACACCATCTCTCAACCTCTGCTAATGGCTGACCTTATCTGTCTCGTCTTACCCTCCATACCTTCCCTGATCACTTTTCTACTTTAACATGTGTTTGAACCAGATACCTATTATCATCAGGAGTGTACCCACAATCGCCTCATATTTAGACAACACTTAGCAGCTTCTGTTTTAGAATGGAGAATGGAGGTTATAAAATGGAGTTAAGAAGACAACATATACATTCACGTGAGGGATGGCAGGTAATTTTATATATCAGTGCCGCAGCAGCAGCCATTGTCGATCCACTGGTGGAAGAAGGCCTCCCCGCCATTTCGAACTACAGCGTCTCTCTTCCAGGTTAAGCCAGCAAAGCTTCTGAACACATCTCCCCATCTTCTATGCAGTCTTCTTCTTGGTCGTTTGTAATCTCTCAGGATGCCTTATTCAGCTTCTTTGTTTACCTCTGATGGGTTCTTCTTGTGTTGTTCAATGATGTTAATACCTTTGTTTGTTCTCAGATGCATTTATTTGTTTTCCTACCTGTTGTTATTCCAAGTAGAGATACAAGCTGTTTGATTCAGCCACACACTGATGTTTACTATGTAAGTGAGAAGTCTTGTGGCCTACTGTACCTTTCCTAAGGCCACTGCAGAAGTTGCCATGTCCAGTACAAAGCTGTCCCCATCATTCGCAGGCGAAGCCACGCTGATGGGGTTGGTTCCCAGAGTGCACTAGAACAACAATACATCATTACAGATCCTCAGTAAACATTTAATTAATAGGAAGCTTGCATAGTATTTACTATTCAAAACATTGGTTTACTACTACATATTTTTGAAAGACTACATGTACTAACCTAATTACATATTACATAGGTCTACAACCTAAAAGTGACCTTAAATCGAAACAATGCAACAGTGAACATGACAAACATTTATATTTTTGAATAGTATTTATATGTTTATAATAATTATAGTAGCACACATATTACATGACACTTTTGTGTTGTTTAACAAAACTAATAAAAGTTTTATGTTTACAATGTTTAAAGAAAAGTACTTCCTATTGTCATTTTGATTTCACATTCTTTCTGGAATTAATTTAGTCAGTCTGCAATTCACTTTAATAATCTAAATTACTCAGACATTACATGTGTACAAAGCATAACAAGAGAGTAATAGTGAATTCCAATCTGCAAAGCATTTAGTTTAAAGTTTAGAAACATACAGTATTTGGCAAATTTCAACAATTGAATTAAGATGGGATTAAACAAATCAAAACATATAACCATCTTAAAAAAACGTATGTATCAATGTGGGATTCCACCTACAGGTTATATGTGTTTTGTGTGTTTGCTTGTTTGTTTGGCTTTTTGGAGTGTAGCTAATCTTTTTAAAGAAATTAAGAGAACAAAAAGGCTACAAAAACGTATCTCAATCCTATTTTACTATTATGTAGGAAAGCTCTAATCCTAAAGGCTCTTGAATCCCTGGGTAAAAATCACATTAATCTTGCTAATTAAAACAAAGATTGGTTGGACTGAAAACGTGGATGGAATGAACACACAAAGGCCCATTCAGCTTGCTTGTACCATGGACGTTTATCGTGGTATTTGCACAGTAGAATAGAGCTGACAGTGTGCCCCTTCATCCATTTTGCATCCATCCATTTATATTCAGGACCACTATCATATTGCTGACTTGGGTATCAGGAAGCAACAAACCACTTTAATATTTCAATGTATTTCAGTACATATGAGTATGCTAGCAGAAAAGTAAATTGAACTCGACTTCAGACAGCTAAGGCCTGCACATAACATTGGTGTCTCACCTCTTTTGCTCTGGTAGGGACCACCAGTGGTGACGTGTTGGTGTAACTCATGCCCTAGGACGAATAATAAGCAGCATTAGAGCAGTGCACAGCAGAGAATGTCACTGGAACAAAACACTACAGTAGCTTACCATAGTATATAAATTGTATCTTTATAACATATCTTATCACTTATAACTTATCTTAACAAGACAATAGTCACCGCATTAACTGTAGATGCAGTTTGGAATAACCAATTGTTTTACAAGACCTTTCTATGTACAAATGTGTTGTGTGTGTGTGTAGTTTTATGAAGTGTTTACAGTCGTCTTTATTATTGTAATCACTGGAAGTTCAACCATAGGCAAGGGTAGAATATTTTCAAAATTGTCCTTATTTATTGTTTTACTTTTATTTTTTTCTTACACATTCATAACAAAGGAAATTACATTTCATACAGTAAATAACGGTAACACTTTTTCAATAATGGTTGCAAATTCTTAATGAATTCATGTTTATCTGAATATCTGAATATACCTCCTCTGATCTCTGATGCTGAATCACGTGTAGGCCTTAAACTCCGCCTTTATCCTTATCCTTATCCCGATCCCCGAACCCTAAGCCTAAGCCTAAGCTTAACTCATTAAACTTAAACTCATTAAGAATTTGTATAAAGTGTGACCGGAAAATAAATTAATCAACTGAACCTTTACAGTTATTAGTGTACTTTTTGCCAGAAGTAGTGTATTTTTGCCAGAACTATAATCTCAGCGGCTGTAACACAGAACTCACTATCATGTCCTCTTGAAGAGCCTGCATAGAGTAATATCCAGCGATACCAAAATGGTTAGAACCTGAAAAGAGGGAGACGCACAAAAAAACAAGCATGAGTCCACATAAATGGTATCAACTCATACTGATTTCTACAGAGACATCGGGATAGTGGAAAGTCAATGGGGCAAGCGTCCTTTTGAATTCAAGATATGTCTTTTGAAAGGCTGCTTTTGCCGGAAACAAAAACCCACAAGCCCAGACCGGCTCCTGCAGCTCCCTTGATCCCCAGCTATGGAACCAGAGGCTCGAACACATCTGCACTGCACCACCTGTCATCATCTTTCCCATGACTTGTCCACACCCATCTGTTCAGACTGTACTTCTCTTTGAAAGGGTTCTCTGCTGCCTCTGACAGCTGGAGTCCCTGTTTGAAGGCTGAATCATGTCTGGTTTAAGAACACCGGCATTCACTGCAATGCAGTGTTGTCTGTGTAGCCGTACCAATGCACTTGTGTCCTGTAAATACAGTGCTGAATGTGAATTAAACTGCATTCTTCTCAACCTGTATATCACCTTGAACATCACGGTGTCTCCCAAATGAAGAAAAATAACAACAACAACAACAACAACAACAATTATTATAATAATGATAATAAACACTTGCCCCGGGCCACAATCCATCCTATGCCAGCGTTCTTTGCCTTTTGAATGGCCAACTCCATGCAGAAGTTTCCCACCACTGGTCCAAGCAAGTTATTGCCATTAACCAGAGCTGTGGCCACTGTCTCCTTCTCAATGATCGGCTCTCCGTCCTTTGAACAGATTCCAGTCTGAATGTCTTTAACGTACATATCTGTGAAGGAAAACCACAGCCACTCAATGTACGAGTTAGATGTTACAAACATTTTGTTTCATTCATAATGTAAAAATAAAAACTGGAAGAACAAAAATGGTAAAGCAATTTTCTTTCTGTTTGTGTACCTTAACAACCTTCCATGTGATTTCAGCATACGTTACAACATGTGCATTACAACATGTGCATTGCTGTGCGAGCATTTAAAAAGCACTGCTTGTGCAATGATCAGATACGGATCTTAGGTGTTTGGTTTCCAGATGCCCAGAGCTGAGAAGAAACCTAACATTACAACAGACTGGCTATTTTCATTGGGGGTTTGCAAGCAAAAGGACTAGACTACTACATGAACATTTTTAATTTATAACCAGAATAATGGACCCTTTTGTCCCCAATCTCTGACAAAGGTAGTTTGTGCATTTCAAAGCATTACACTTTCTTCACATTGTTCTGTGTTCTGGGAACCACAAACAATATCAAAAATGAAAATGCAACACTGGTGGATGGGCATGTTTGTTGATCTGTATGGATCTTACACCGTTATCCTTATATATATATGTTTTTGAGATTGTGACTGGTCATAGATTCAAGTTTCTGTTTGTCTGAGTATACAAGTGCTTATTTTGTGAGATGCAGAGTTGCCCAATTGGTTAAAGCCACTGTTCTGAGTTATAGGTTGTAGATTGAGGGTTGTTGTCCAGATAGCTCTGGTTTCAATCGGGATGATGTTATAGCCAGTTATCACGGGGATTCCCTAATGGGGTGACATGCAGTTGGCCACATGCAGCCAGGGATGGGTGGGCTATGTGTCAGCCAGTGTTTTGGCTAGCTGCACCACAGCCTGTGAGCTCCACGGTGTTATCAGTGAGACCTGCAACGGTCCTCCCCTCACCACTAAAGCGGTCGGACTAACTGTGTAATACAAAATGTGATGCCTTGGTAATATTAAATGGACACACTTTACATTGTGTTAGCTGCCTACATCCTTAGCAGTCAGACAAGCAGATTAACAATTGGTGATAACCAACTATAAACTTCCCTACCAAATATCATCATAATAGTAATAATATTTTAATGGGAGGAAAAACAATATAAATGGTTTCCAATTCTAAATCATGTCAGCAGATTAGGATCTAGAACTCTCTACTGGAGGAGGCTGACCAAGATCCATCTGCTGACACCAGTGCTGCACAATTCTTGGATCTGTAAGAACACTCCACTCAGCACTGTGCTCTGTACTAACCCATGCGGTTGAGTCCATGGCTGTAATGTCCCCTGCGATCGCCTTCTACCAACACATCTGCCAGGGACTTTGCGTGAGCGGGCTTTGTTCCCACAGCGATCATGCACCTCTCAATGAAGCTCTGGACTTCGGACTGGAGAACGAGACACCTGGAATGGGGCAGCAGGAGAGAAGAAGCACGATCTTCCTAACCGCATCCAGCAGAGCACAAAGCACACCTGGAGATGACTTTATGCAGTTCAACCACAGTATTTACCATAGAATTTTGGCAGTTTCAACATAGTTTTACTATGGTTGTAATATAGCTTTACAGTGGTTTTCTGTTGGTTTTAAAATGCATTCGCTGTGCTTTACTGCATTGTACCATGAATAAACAGAACGTTTGAACAACTAACCAAAAGCTACACCTTACAGTGAGGGAAAAAATATTTGATCCCCTGCTGATTTTGTACGTTTGCCCACTGACAAAGAAATGATCAGTTTATAATTTTAATGGTAGTTGTATTTTAACAGTGAGAGACAGAATAACAACAAAAAAATCCAGAAAAATGCATTTCAAAAAAGTTATAAATTGATTTGCATGTTAATGAGTGAAATAAGTATTTGATCCCCTATCAATCAGCAAGATTTCTGGCTCCCAGGTGTCTTTTATACAGGTAACGAGCTGAGATTAGGAGCACTCTCTTAAAGGAAGTGCTCCTAATCTCAGCTCGTTACCTATATAAAAGACACCTGTCCACAGAAGCAATCAATCAATCAGATTCCAAACTTTCCACCATGGCCAAGACCAAAGAGCTGTCCAAGGATGTCAGGGACAAGATTGTAGACCTACACAAGGCTGGAATGGGCTACAAGCAGCTTGGTGAGAAGGTGACAACAGTTGGTGCGATTATTCACAAATGGAAGAAACACAAAATAACTGTCAGTCTCCCTCGGTCTGGGGCTCCATGTAAGATCTCACCTCGTGGAGTTTCAATGATCATGAGAACGGTGAGGAATCATCCCAGAACTACACGGGAGGATTTTGTTAATGATCTCAAGGCAGCTGGGACCATAGTCACCAAGAAAACAATTGGTAACACACTACGCCGTGAAGGACTGAAATCCTGCAGCGCCCGCAAGGTCCCCCTGCTCAAGAAAGCACATATACAGGCCCGTCTGAAGTTTGCCAATGAACATCTGAATGATTCAGAGGAGAACTGGGTGAAAGTGTTGTGGTCAGATGAGACCAAAATCGAGCTCTTTGGCATCAACTCAACTCGCCATGTTTGGAGGAGGAGGAATGCTACCTATGACCCCAAGAACACCATCCCCACCGTCAAACATGGAGGTGGAAACATTATGCTTTGGGGGTGTTTTTCTGCTAAGGGGACAGGACAACAGCACCGCATCAAAGGGACGATGGACGGGGCCATGTACCGTCAAATCTTGGGTGAGAACCTCCTTCCCTCAGCCAGGGCATTGAAAATGGGTCGTGGATGGGTATTCCAGCATGACAATGACCCAAAACACACAGCCAAGGCAACAAAGGAGTGGCTCAAGAAGAAACACATTAAGGTCCTGGAGTGGCCTAGCCAGTCTCCAGACCTTAATCCCATAGAAAATCTGTGGAGGGAGCTGATGGTTCGAGTTGTCAAACGTCAGCCTCGAAACCTTAATGACTTGGAGAGGATCTGCAAAGAGGAGTGGGACAAAATCCCTCCTGAGATGTGTGCAAACCTGGTGGCCAACTACAAGAAATGTCTGACCTCTGTGATTGCCAACAAGGGTTTTGCCACCAAGTACTAAGTCGAAGGGGTCAAATACTTATTTCCCTCATTAACATGCAAATCAATTTATAACTTTTTTGAAATGCGTTTTTCTGGATTTTTTTGGTGTTATTGTGTCTCTCACTGTTAAAATACACCTACCATTAAAATTATAGACTGATCATTTCTTTGTCAGTGGGCAAACGTACAAAATCAGCAGGGGATACAAATACTTGTTTCCCTCACTGTAAGCATACAATCCTGGGCAATGCTGTAGCTGTACAGTGAAATACATGGTCTTATTTTGTTATGCAGTTCAAATTCAGTATGAATCAGTGCAAATTCAGTATTGAAATTAGCCTGAATATTGAAAGTGCTCAGTAAAAACAAATAGTACTCACTTTCTCCTAGTAAAACCAAACCAACTAAAATTGGTAGTCAATAATGACACCACTGTTATCTTTCAAAGAGAGTTACTGAGGATTCAAGGCCTAACTCAACCTATGGCACAGATTGGGAAACTGTTTTTGTAGCGTCTGCTGCAAGACACACAACAATGTTGAAAACCATTTGTACACAAAGATGAAGCAAGGTCTCTTAGGTTTAAACACAAACAAGAAGGTGTGTAAGGTCAGACTAAATAATTCCAGGCTTCAAACACACTACTTCAAAGATACTAAGCATGATTTACTCATAACATTGTTTTAATCACTAGTGTGTAAATTCCACCCCAAATTAATTTAACTGCACATTTTGGAGTATGGAGCATCATTTAGATGTCAAAACTGGACAACCTATGTTTTAACTTGTCTGAGGCAAATTGCACAGCTTTGAAATAACATTATTCAAACAACTATGCCTTTATATTTGTTGTGATAGTGTATAGGTAAGATAAGTACCACTCTTACAGATCAAGTCCATCATATAAGCAACTGAAAATTTACCAAATAATGTCAGATTAACAAATTATGTGCAATCACCAAAGGATTAATCTCCTCTGTTTCTGGAAAGTAAAAAAGAATAACAGCTTCTTCACTGTTTTTCCCACATACTCTTAATGTTGTTAATGGAAAGTGTAATTACTAGCAAGGAGTAAGACCATGATGCAAAAGCACAGCTGACTTGATAATATCCAGGAAGTTATGACACAACCCATCCGCAATACCTCACAGAGAGCTTACATGCTGAAGTTTGACATCCACCATTATTTGGTAAGTTTGATAAATCTTATTCTGGAGGAGTGGTGTACATCTTACTTATACATGATAACAACACGTATAGACACATGAAACTGGGATCTTAGAACTAACTGGACCTTTCGTTTAAACATAATATTTTTCAAAACCTTGCTGCTTACTGTTTAAACTGGCCCCAATATGGTTAGCTTAATCCTAAAGTCAACCAACTGCCAAGGACTGGGTACAGATGTTAGCTATTAATCAATCAATTATTCAATTAAGGGAACTCTGGTCACTGAGAACTGAAAGGGATGCAGGTGTTCGGTCCAAATGATCTTCTCCAGAGTATTAAATCACACAACTTAATTGATTAACATGAGATGTTCATAAGGCTTTATACATGGATGCTTTCAGTGTGAACAGTATGTCCAGCTGGGTTTGTCCTCTCCAAAAGCAGGGTTGGAGAACACCCCGTTAAGCCATGGAAATCAGTAGGAAACTGTTGAATAATGACTGACATGCTTGCTTCCTGACCAATATGTTACTATACCACACATAAACAGATAATCTGCCTTTCAAAGCCCCGAGGAGAGCATTCAATATGATATGCAGTGCCTGACAAAATGGTGTGTGGGATTTCTTCACCCATTAACCCAAACCCATTCCCGAGGCTAGGGGGCAATGAGTGCTTTAGCAGTGTATGGGATGAAAGGTCACGATAACAATCAAGTTAGTAAACAGCAAGCAACAAATGTCACTACTGGCACTGCTGTCAATGTGATCAGTTTGAACCTTATAACAGCTGTCCTCAGGGCATATTTATATCATAGACCTCAGTAAACACACCTTGGATATACCCATGGAACACTGTGTTCAGTCTTATTGTTTTTACCCTGGTAGTAACAAGCCACTAACTGACATTGTGTGTCATATGAAGTTGTGGATTAAAATGGACTGAAATCTGTAAAAGAATGCCACAAGTTTTCTGTGGATGCATTTTAACTGAGAACTCTATCCGTTACCATTCTGTATTTTTAATACTGTAATCAAGCCTGTTTTGTATTCTATCCTCTTAAAAATGAAGCAAACCTTAATAATCTTTTCCTTACAGGAGCCCTTGGCCTATACCTTGAAAAGTAATCATCAAAATAAATAGTTCCAGAGCAACCTCAGGGAATCATTTTCACAATATTTCCAAAGCAGATTTGGTGGTAATCTCTTAGAATGATTATTTATCTCCCCTGCATATCTTATAGCCACCCTACAGAAAACAAAACATGATCACATATATGACTACACATTATTGTGTCCCAATTTTCCAATACACTATTGTGAAATATAGGGCAAAATTGTTAATCGTTTAAAAACATTGAGAACCATCTACCTTAACTACTGCAGTGACACAGTGTTGAGACAAGTACTATAAATTAATAAGTCATGTAAACTTTAAGATATGTTATCTTGTGTGGTTTGGGGAAAGTGGACCACAATAACAAGCTGAGTTTCACAAATTACTTGGAATAACATCTCTTATACATTATGATACATCTTTCACTGAACCTATTAACTTATTATAAACCACAAACATAACACAAAAAAACACAAAAATATCTTTACAGTGAAAAGAGCATTTATTTTTGATGAATTTAACAATCAACCTTCTAAACATGTTTTGGTCCAGGATCCCCTGTAAGTGACTGCTGGGACAAGGGACTGGGAGGTATTAGGTAAATTATAGTGCTTCTACTTGACATGTGTGTACAAGAAAGGAAAGAGAGGTGTCCATGTTTGCACTTAGGAATGCAAATCTCAATGGAAAAAAACAGGTGCAATTTAATGACTTGTACAATTCTAAGGCTTTAAAAAGATTAAACTTTGCTTTCATTTGAGCAATATTGGTTTACACTGCATGTGAAGAAAAGCAAGTGGATAATCAAAAACAAAAGGAAAAGAGAAAAAATAAAGGGGAAAAAGAAGAAAAGATTAATTGAGTTCCGGATGTTGGCATAATATTCTTGCAACGGAGTCTGGCTGTTGGAAGTGACACATTTGGATTATTTAATAGGAGTGATAGTCTACTGACAAGACTGGAGTGTGGCTGCTTTTGAGTGTCTCTGCAAAAGCCTCTGCTCATAGCAATAGGTTGAGTGGTGGTTTCAATCTGGATTGTGTCATAAATTATTGTGACTAGGATTCCCAATGGCTGGGGCAACTATGTAATAAGGCAAGTGACTTATCTGGCCCCAGTGCACGTTGCAGTATTATCAGTAAGAGTTGCATCCATCTTGCACACATTGCTTTAGCTCAGCAGTTAGGTCTGTGGGACTTACAGTATTAAAAGATGTGGATGGCTTGGTAACACCAAAGTCACGTGTTTAATGCCACATAATGTGACGATTCTAAATTGGGAGGGCATGGGAAAAAATATTGTCCAATTCCAAATTCTGCTAAAACAAATACTGTGAAACTTGTGCTCAGTTCAATATAAATTTATAGCGTGCTGGCTTGCTTCCATAAAATATAAACCCAATACACCTTCCTCCAAAATGCACCATTGGCCTTACAAGTAAACAATTTAATTAGGACAACCTGCAGAAACAAAAAATAGGTCTACAGGGGTTGGATATTTTTTGTAGGCCATAAAATATGGCTGTGGATCATGTCTAGTCTTAAACTACTGAAAAGGTCTGAAAAAATACAAGTTTCTCCTTTTTCTGTAGTAAATAAAAATTGTATGCGTATTAATAAAAACAAAAAACAATCCTCCCCACCCCTCTTCGTAATACAGCAAGTAGAAAGAAAAATGCTGAATGAAGCATTCCAAACACTCCATCCAAAACAAAAGTCTCAAACAAACTTCCACACACAAACTTTACCTTCAGATCAAAACTGGAGTAGTATCCCAGCAAATGCAAAGTATCCCAGTTAACTGGATCGCCATGTAATGACACAGCAGGTGTGCTAGAGGCCAAAGGTGAGCTGGGAAAATGCCAGAAGGGTCCATAGCAAGCACATGCCCTCAATACATAACTAATTCATCTCTTTGGGATACACTGCTTTAGGCTTGCAACATAGCTGTTATCCACATCAAAACAGAATAGTCATACAGTGTCTGTGTCAGCTCTTTTAATTTTAAAATGATAAAAAAGCCTATGCCCCTCTTTAATAACCACGCAGAGAGAGAGAGAGAGAGAGAGAGAGAGAGAGAGAGAGAGAGAGAGAGAGAGAGAGAGAGAGAGAGAGAGAGAGAGAGAGATGGAGAATTCTAATACTAAGCTACAGCTGGTGAGCTAGGCAGACTATTGTATGTTGAAAAAGCACAGTCACACTCTGCTGCTGGCTTTGTACCTGACAAACAAACCACCCTGTATTTAAAGAACTTGCTGGAAATTGGATGCAGATATGATGATATTTAGGCAGAACTGTATCTCCCTGGAGAGCTACACATATAGGTAGAAATCATCCAAGTCAACCAGGTAGTGCATCAATTCAACAAGCCTTTCACCTCTATATCCCACTTCATTGGGTCTTCTGTGAGGTCATTAAGGATGAGTATTAAGTATTTATGGTTTTATCAGCATTTAAATAGGACATGGGATCTCCAACAATGTGACTTTGTTTAATGCAAATCACATTCAACATGGTTACATATTGTAAAGGAGATACATGGAAAAATAAAAGACAGTACAGCACACCAAAATACAGCAAATGAGTTGCAGGACTACAGTACTCATAAACAGCAAGTATTTATGAATCTAAAAAACATGTATGCATCCAAACACATCCTGGAGCTGATCATAATACCAAACAATATAAAACAATACAATATTCTGAATGTGATTAAAGCACAACAGTTTGTTGTCCAAGAAAAGCTACAAAATACACATAGTACATCTTGCAAATCCTGACTGAAAAGTTGACTGAAGTTGACTGAAATAAAGACCCAGTTAAATGCAATGAGTTGAGTCTGTTAATTCACAAAACGTGCAGGGAGTTCATAATGGGGAACTAGTGTTCACAAGGCTTAATTCAGAATATTATGAACACAAAGTTTAAACTTGCAAGAAACCAGTTCTTTGACTGTGGACTGCTTAAGGCATTTTAATGCTTCTTTATGTGTTGTAAGCAACTAGTGTATATGTAAGATGTATGTGATTTTTCCAGTTTGATTCTATCATATAATCTAAATTTAAAAATGTAAAATGAGTCCGCTCAATAAACACAGCAGGAAAACTATGAAAACACCAGTTTTGATGGCCCTGGTATCAACTTGAGTCGTTATATTGTTATCAAATGTTAGAATTTCAAGTCAACACAAAATTTTGCATTTTTAATTAAAATTAACAGTATTTTATATTTGCTTTATTGAGCAGTGTAAAGTATGGAAAAGTCAGCTGATGATTGGTACCTTACCAGCTGGCATTATATTGCTATATATCATACATTCTGCTGGAGCCATCTCTTCCAAAGCATTTTTTCAGATTTAGGTTTTATTTAAACATGTATTTAAACTGCAAATATTTATTTTTCAAAGCAGAGATTTATTTAATATTTGTTTTAAAAATCAAAACAATAATACATGTAGAAAAAAGACAAGTTAAAAAATGTTAAATATGTTAAAAAAATATAGTTAATTGTTTAAACTTTGGTGCACCATATTATAGATAAATCAAAGGGATGGTTATTTTGCCCACACCAGCACACATTTCCTCCACTTCTGAGATCAGTAAAAGAGGGGGCAATAAGAAAAAAAAAAAAACTATGTATCAAGGTCAGGGACATGGCAATGACGAATCTGCTTCATATGACGTCTTATGGAAATGGGGTAACACTTTACAATAAGTACCCAGTATAACTCATGAATTTATATATGAATACCACAGGATAAACACATTAATATGTAATTCACTTCATCTGAGTTCTTATGTTAATCACATGTATAACTGGGTTAGGGATAGGTTTTAGGGTTAGGGTAAGTGTGGGTTCATGTGCTCAATATCAGAACTCAGATGATGTTCATGATGTATTGATGTTTAAATCCTATAGTATTAATATATTAATTCATGAGTTATACCTGTACCTTATTGTAAAGTGATACCGGAAATGGTATGAATATTAAAGTCTGAGCCACGACAATCATGTCAGTTATGGATAATGCAAAAATATTATTATACAATTAATCATTTTTAAGTTAAATTTGTACAAATTGTATTTATTATTTATTTAGGTGATTGTACATTTTAAAGGACAGCTTTTAAAGAAATTGAATTTTCACAATATAATTATTAATGGTTAAGACATTAATGCTAAAGCACCTCTGAACACAGGAAAGAAATATCCTGTGCTTTTGTAATTTTTCCACTGCGATTCCTGTATTCAGTGTCATGACAACCGTACATTTTAAAGTGTTCAAAGTTGTTGATTTCATGATAGAACTGAACTGGAAAAATCCCAATTTACTTATTATTATTATTAGACACCCAACTAGATCCCTCTTAAGCAGTCCACACTCAAATAACTGGTTTCTCACAAGCTTTAGAATTTTGGGAGTGCAATGAAACATTAGACAACTAAACACCAGACTTAGTAATTCAACTAATTAGAATTCCCATAATCCTTGAAATAATCTTGAAGCCATTAAATCTTACAACACAATCTATGCGTGGAGATTCCATTTTGCAGAGGCTGACTGGCCATCGGGCAATTCTGGCAAATAACCCCCCCTTAACCGCACTTCATCGGTACCCAGAACCACACTTTGGAAACACCCGCCCCCCACCGGACCGCACTTTATTGGGACCCAGACTTAAATCTGGTAAAAGTCCAGGGCCGTTTTTTGGTCCCAGTCTGTCCCTGCCATTATGGATTCAACTAAATATTTGTTTTTAATAGAGAGCTGATTCCAGTTGACAGACGTTTTGTGCAACACATTGAAGAAAAATTAGCCGACACGAGCACCCCAGTATCTAATATTCGGCGTCTTTTGCATTAGCTTTGCTCTGAGAAATATGTTCCTACACAAGTCCGACAATGACAGATTAATTTGAATGGGGTTAGGTTGAATTACCAACACAAAACTAGACAGCAAAAGGTTAGTCATCAGACACGGGTTTTACTTTGAACTAGTCTGTCTGGTTTGGATAGTTTACAATTTTTAAAAAGTGCACCATGATCTCCAGTGAGTATTGTGAGATTTTAGATCCCAGCGTACTGCTAGCATTAATGAAAATCTAAGGTACTCTAACTACAGGACAATGCGCCATGACACAAAGCTGGGAGTGTAACACAGCTGGGCTATGAACAAAATCATGGTCCGAACCTCATTCCAACTGATAACGTCTCTGTAATTATCTGTTTCTCTGGCTCTCACTGCAGCAGCTAATAAAGCCCAAATCCAATGAAAACATTTGCTATAAATGTGCTTTTGGTAATACAGAGTTTATTGGTGAGATGCCTCAAGATTGTTTTATTATATTATTATTTTGTTTTTATATGTATTTTTATCCAGGGCAACTTCATCCGGTAAAACTTGTGCAAATAATTCACACACTAACCATATTAAAAAAAAAAAATGCCCCTAGGGTTACGAAATGCATGAGCTACAATGGTCTTGTTTACAAATGTATCATGTACACCTACCGAACAAATAAAAACTGCCCAGACATCTATAGCATTGTACATGCAGCAATGATGCAGATAATATGAAATCTTGACTTAAATGCAACACTCTACATAGCTAGAATGAACACATGTAAACAAGTCAACACTAAATCACATAAAATAGTATTACAGCTCTTTCCAACAAGATGTGCATCAGTATGAGAAAGAGGCCATTGCTCATTAAAGAACACTGCTAGATTGAAAGGCCTGTTGTTTTCCTAATAAACAAGTTCAAGTCCAGTGGGAAGGAAGACTCATTAGAACTGGAGGGTTACCAAGTGGTTGCTAAGTAACACGTTGCTAAGACTAGATTAACCAGTTTCCATTGCCAGATCTATATACACATGCACACAGACGGAAGATATTAATTTGGTCAGGATCAAAATCTTTTTTTTTTTTTTGTCTCGTTACGAAGGGTTACAAGAAACGGGAGAAACAGTGACGTACAGAGAAGCTCTTGTATTGTTTATTTGGTATTATTTATTTCATCAGATAAGCTACCTATTGAGTCTTAAGCCTCTTTCACAAAAGGTTCCTGGAACACTGTTCATACCAATCCACAATAACACTTCACTAGGACAGGTGTGGTTCAAAAGGATAAAAAAATAGGGTAAAAAGAGAGGTCTCATTGTTTGTGAGGGTGTAATTGTAGCATTACAATTAGCATGTAGCATGGGGGGGTTTAAGTAACAGTCCAATCCAGTTTGTAAAACCACATAGGGAAAGACCTTCAGAATCGAGCCAGATTAGTAGAAAGCACTCCACACCACACGAGTAGATACCCATATGAATAGCCAAACGTGTGCCATAGGGAGAATAAATGGTCCTATCTTCCATTTTCATTTCTTATTTGTTTCCCATCCACTGGGACAATACCTTTTTCATCACTATTGGCCATTCTAACTATGTAGCCAGAAATCAACTGAAAAACAACACGTCAGCTCAGAGACAAGATAAGGGAGCGTGAATCTACAAAACTAAAGCTGGAGAAGTCTAGAGTTTGATTTCCTGGGACATTGCTAAACAAATCAAAAGCAAACCAACAACAACAAGAAAAATAATAGTTTGAGAAGGTATTTATTAACTACAATGGTTAGTTACCAAATCCAATTCCAAACCATTTTCAATGACGACTCAAGGTTATTTCCCCAAGTTACTTGAGCTATCACACAGGGCTGAAAACCTATGTGAAAATAGTTGATAAAAAAGAAGAGTGAGCCCCATATCACTTAACAAAATCTACTGGAAATCTTTCTTCACTTGCACAACAGGTTCGTCTTCTTTTACAGTGCAATTACATAATCTTAGAAGGAATGAGGGCGTAAATGTAGAATGTGCACCATTAACTCCAAATTAACTCAAACTAACTTCCTCCCTATTTCTTTCCTACATGTTAATTGTCTCATTTTAGTTTATCTTTTACATACAGAAAATAGGAAGATATTTCTGGAGAGAGAAATATGTCTTGCAAATAAATATATGGGAAGATGACATGGATGACACAGCATTTTGTGTTTGGAACCTTTTAAGGGTCTGCTTTGCACATGGGAACTGTTTATTTTTTACTGCTCCCCTGCTACGGGGGGTTTATATTTGAACATTTAAACTTGAGAGGGAGGGAGAGAATTTTAACCATAAAATTGTACAGAGAACGTTTGAAATATCAAACAGGCCTGCAAAACCATTTAAAAAACCAGTCTGTCAAAACCCTCTCAGCTAAAAAGATCTGTCTATTTTGAGACAGCCTTGGAAGCAAGAAGATGGAAAGTCGAATTATGCCTTGCACAACTAAGATAGAACTGGCCTTTTAATATGTCTAAGATTTGCACAGGACTTCCCACATGGGCATCCAATGCCTGTGTCCTAACGATGACTCAAGGTTATTTGCAGAAGGTTTAGATCTTGTCTGGACTTGAAGTTGTCGAAGTGCATTTCAGGGAAAATTGCAACGTTCTTATACATTGAATAAGGATTGCGATTTGGACTGGTTAGTGAGGGATCTGCTTTAAGTGTAGGTAGACTTCTGTTTTATATATTGTACATCAGCACTGTCACAGTATTTCATAAATACACCTGTTGCACCATATTCCCAGCCTTCTGTGTAGCCCCTACTTTGACAATTAATCTCAGATATGGTTTCTAACTGTAGTTGGGAATGTTGGGAAGAATGGTGGACATAAGATTTGAAGTACCACTATGAACAATACTGTGAGTATTCACTGCTTAAGTCAAACATTTGTAAGCTAAATGGGAGACCAAGTGCTCAGAATAAGATATACACATGATCTAATATTTGGTTAATAATCCTCTATGACATAATAAAGTATATACAAGGGTTGCCAATAAAAATGTTGCAACACTTCCTATACTTCAATCAAAATTAAGTGGAATTGTCTGCAGCTTATTATGTGGTTAATTTGAAATGTCCCGCTTGTTACTGCCCTGCCATGGAACAATCTGTTTCCTAGTGCATGCGCAGTTGGCCTTCAAAATGGTGTTGTGTGGTGATGTGCATTTTAAACAACAGATTCTTATTGAATTTCTTGTGGCAGAGAAGGAACGAACATAGCCTTAGGATATTCAAAAGTATGTGTAAGTTGGTTTCCACAAAGCCCAACCGTCGATCACAAAACTGTGCGGAAAGAGGTGTACTCAGGCTGAAGGTGAAAGCATTTTGTTGTGGATCGTCGCTAGGGATGAAACTTGGATCCATCACATTGAACCAGAGACCAAAAAGACCAAAAGTAAATGGAATGGCATCATCCAACTTCTCCTCGGATGAAGAAGCTTAAGGTTATGGCAACTGTTTTTTGGGATGCAGAAGGGGTTATTTTGGTAGACATTTGGTAGACCACTTTGTCAAACCATTACCTCAGTACATTCAAACTCTTAAAAAGTTGCAGAAGTGTTTAAGAAGAGTTCAACCACACAAAAATGTTCCTGAAATCCTCCTTCAACACGACAATGCATGACCACACACGTTTGAAAACACAGAATGCAATCACAAAACTTGGGTGGACTGTTCTTCCCCATCCACTCTATAGCCCAGATCTTGCTACCTCAGATTTCCACCTAGATGCTATCCGTGGGAAAAGGTTTATGAGTGATGATGAGGGTATTGAAGGAGTGAAGTGGCTGCAAGTGCAGGACTGGTACAAGAAGGGGATACATGCTCTTATTTCTCACTGGCACAAGGCTGTTAAAGTTGATGGAAATGATGTATACAAATTAGGAATGTAGCAAATACATCTACTTATCCTATGAGTATGTTCGAACAATTCTGTAATAAATAACTAGCAATACAAAAATTGTGTTTCAAAATTTTCTGGGCAAGCTTGCTTCTTCAGGATACTGTTAACATTATTGGATTGATAAACCAAGTATTGATAACTGTGATGGATTATTAGCCCACATATAAACATCAGAGGAAGCTGGTCCATAGAGGTTACTCCTCCTCTTTTTTTGAGAGGCAAGAGGGAGATCAAAATATAAAAAAGAGTAATTGGTTGAAATAAACATTTACCAAATCTTAGTATCATTTATTGTTCATCCAATGATAATTTCCTAATTTCATCTTAAATTCTCTACCACTGTATGGTAAGTGAGTGTGACGACCTGGTGGTAAAGCGATAGATAGTGATAGATACAGTACCATATTAGAAAAGAGAAATTTGTAAGTGCAAATTGCGAACCACTTTTCGATTTTTCAGATTTACGTTTCCCTTTTTTTAATTCCCTGTTTTTCCTTTTTAAATCAGAGGGTGTTGTGTAAAATTCCCACTGTAACGTACTGGGTGCTGTGTCACCCCTAATTGGACTGACAGGTTTCTAGTGACACATTACACACACAAGGTTCATTCCCATCCAGAGCCCGCAGTGATTAGATGTGTCTTTCCCTCTCGTTCACCTGGCCCCATTTTTATATTCATCCTTTGTTGTAATATGATATATGATATTTGTTCCTTAAGGAAGATGGGGATAAACTTCGGGTGCATTTCCTTACCTTAGTTGTATAGTAAATTTACATTAGGTTGCTAGTTGGATTACTGCTACATTTGAATATAAGAACATAACATAACTTGAACATTAGAAAGCAGAGATAAGTAGCCAACTATTGTATAATAACATGATGCAGTTGGTTGGTTTTCCTCCTGTCCTCCCCAATTTTTTGAGTCACCAGCCACCACTGATAAACATAGTTATCAATTAGGCCTAGATTATTCCTAGACAACTTTTTCTCACTTTCAGATAATACAAAGATAACTTGGGAACCCTCGCTTTGTTACACAACTGATTTGTTACGATTTGAACTAAAATGACCTGAACCTTAGTCATGACCTCACAGATACACAATTCTTGCAGAAGGATTCAGAAAAAAACCTGCATTGTTTTAAAGTTCAAGCTTATTAAGTCGACTCTGTGAGCTTGTGCGTATTTACTGATAGTCAACTTACTATCAACCAATGTTTATGATCAGAGTGGGAATTGTGCAGTGCATGTCTATTAGCCTCTGTGTACTTATTTACTGATTACCTTTAAAGGGATAAAGCAAATAACTGAATGTGAAAGCCTTTACAAACAGGATCCCATGCACTAGTTTGTTTGGGACCCTATGCTATAAATGTTATAATCTGCTGACTAAAGTCCACTCTATTCCTTTTTTATGATGGAGTTTGGAAGTTTTATTTATTAAAGTATTTTAAATACATATTTTAAATACATACATATATATACATATATATACATATATAAATATATATTATCAAAGATAAAGCACTGTTTTGGTAGTGTACATATACAACCAAGGAGCATTAGTTAATACATGGCAAACCTCCTCCTCAACAACACACAGGAATATTCCCTTCAGAGACTCCACCACTCTTACAGAGATACCTAGCTGTGTCTTTGGAGTTATTACATAATCCTTCATTTTATTTCATATAGACAAAGGGGTCATTACTTTACAATAAATACATACAAAAAAATAAATTAAAAAATACCAATATCCAAGAACAGCATCAGAAATGACCTTATCCAGCTCACAAACTCTGAAAGTACAGATTTCAGATACTTTACCGATTATGTATTTGCAAATATAAAGGTAACTTAATTAGGATTTAAAACATACACTTCATATTAGCAACACACATATTGCACTTAAACTCCAACAATTTTATATTATTTTGTGGCATCATACTTTATACACAAATACTTAAGCAGAAAGGTTACTCGCTACTGTTTGACAATCTACAATACCCCAGGTATGGTTTATTTTTCTCCACTTTCCAGTTGTATACAACTGCATGCATGATCATATTTTAGACTATGGTTGCAAACCAACATCATAGTTGTTTACTACAGCAGTATCAACAACATTTATAACAACAACATAACACAACACAAATAATAATAATATTTTAGTAGTAGTAGTAGTAGTAGTGGTAGTAGTAGTAGCATTAAGCAATATCACCATCATTACAATAATACATTTGAAACTCAGAACACTGGCTTTACCTGCTCATTGTGGATGCGATGTGCAGCAGTGGGAATGTGAGCGAATGAGGGACTGAGGCTGCCGGTGTAGTCGCGCCCTATGGAAACACCCAGAGCACTGACAGGTCTGTCAGTTTTAACACCATTTATCAAAGCCATGAGCAACATCGGCATTTTCCGGAAAAAAAGTGCAGGTCACAAGGGCGCTGGGTTAGGTAAACTTTGTTTTGTTGCATAAATATTTGAAATGGGACTTCACTGCTACCCTTGACCGTCGTATTATAGTTTTCCTTGTTTGTTTGTTTTTAACAATTAATGTATAATGTATCACATATACTCAAACTGTAAATTTCATAGCTTTATTTAGATTGTGTTTTAATTGTCTAGTTATTATTCCGTATAATTATTATAAATATATCATAATTATTAATAAACGCTCAAATTGATTCAAACTTTATATATGATGGTTTGATTTAGTTTTATGTATAATAATTATAAATTATACTAATTATAAATATATAATCATATATATATATTATATCAGTAGTTCTCAAACTTTTTTAACCAAGTACCACCCCTGATCAAACCAAAGCATCCAAGTACCACCTACAAGTCACCTTCTCATAGGAACCGCAGACAATCTCAATGAGCAACATGCGCAAATAATAGAAAGAGCACTGAGCTCTTAGCATTGTAGTGAGAGGGGTGAGCCTGTTTAGCCGATGAAAGCCTTGCAATGCCAGGGACGAGGGCAGTGAGCTTCAAACGCAGATCTGGCTCAGCATTCATTATGTTTGCGATACTTTGTCTTCCTTGCAGTGAGAGCAGAAGCCTTTCTCGCAAAGATAGGTAGTAGCAAAAGGCATTAAAAACCTTACAGCCTTTAATGAGAGGGCTGGGAAGTCACTCTCTCTTTGGATCCAGAAGTTCAACAGTGACAGTTGTATAAATTCTGACATCAAAGTATCATCAGATGTTAACTCAAGCAACTTCTCCTGCACAGGACAGATCCTCGGGTATTCCCGTGACATCAACAGTAAAGGTGTTCCTGATCCACTTTGGTGTGGCCTCTACTGGAAAATACTCTGAGAACTGATCTTCCAATGACAAGAGGTGCACAACAATCACATCTCAAACTGCAGCATCAAGTGCCACACCACATGTGTGCAGATGGTTCTCCAGAGTTGGGAAAGCAGAGACATTGCCTGCCTTGATTTTATTAACAAAAAGCTGCAGCTTTTTCTTCATAGCAGTGATCTTGTCAGACACATTAAAAATTGTTAAAGAGAGCCTGCAGTCCCATAAACATCTGTACCCCGGAGTGCAGTTCAAAGAGCCCCGTGAGCCTCTGCCCATGATAACCATCTCACTTCAGTATGGAGCAAAAGCTGCACATGTTCACTGGCCATTTCATTACAAAGCACACTGAACAGACGTGAATTAATTGACCGGACTTTGATAAAATTCACTACTTTGACAGCAGAGTCTAGCGCAGATTTTAAATCAGGCATGTTGTTGACTGTCAGTGCCTGGCCGCGGTGCATGCTGCAGTGCGTCCACTTAATCCAGAGCGACCTCTCTACTCTCTCTACTCTCTACACCACTGATTTTCTTTTCGATCCGATACCAAGGAATACCAAGGCTAGTATCCCAATACCAATACCAATACCGATACTTTTAAAAGTGTTCTTATGTACATAAAAAGGGGAAATCTTTGTGATTTCTACAGTGAAAATTGGTAAATGCAAAAAATTATATATTTCTCTTCTATTTTTGTTTTCTGTTTAATAACAGCAATTATAAAACACACGTTCAATTGTTTTGGCTTGCATAAGAGTTATATTCACCAGATCATTCCTGAAGGTATTGATATAATCTATATTTTAGAAATCCTGAGCAATGCATATCAGTTTTTCCACAAAATTTATATAATGCATCAGATATTGTTTGAAAATGAGTCCAATCTAGCGCCTATTGAGTGCGTTTACATACAGAACAAAACTCCGACCGGAAAAAATCAGGTTATGGCAATAATTGGACTGAAGTGTTTACATGCACAGCAATACCGCGATTACACATACAAAAACTTCTTTACATGGGATCGGTGAAATAGTGAGCTTTCTCTTTATACAGGACCTGGCGCCGGTTACGTAGTCAGACATGAACGCCTTTATAAAACAGATAGAAATCTGACAAAGCTGATAACATGCCCAGATTAATCAAAGTGTTGGGCAGAAATCTTGGTGTGTTACTGCTATTAAGACCCCGATTAAATATATCAGATAAAGGTGTTTACATTACTTTTTACATAGCCGGATATTAACCTTAGTCATGGTATCGGAGTATTAGCGTATATGTACATGCACCCACAATATTATGCTCCTCAAGAATTAAAAAGTATGAACTGATTTCTGTTCAAATGATTAATATAAGCTAATATTATCACTTAGATACCTGGATAATGCCTGCCTCTCTGAAAGGCTTCTGTCAGAGAGCTCTGCTTCACTCTGTCACCACCTGGTATCGATATTTTTATGTGAGGATCGATTCTCAAAAATACAACGTCAGGATCGGTATCGATACTTCGGATCGATCCGCGCCGTCCACTACACCGCTGTGCCGCCTGTCATCGCTCTGACACCGTCTGTACAGACTGCGACACATTTCCTCCTGTCGATAAATTCATTCATTCAGAAGAAACATATGCTCCCCTGTATAGTTCTTGTTGGTAGCGGCTTACAGAACAGAAAGTCCTCATGGTACATGCCCTCAAACTCATATCCAATATAAACGTGCACATTGTAAACTCGTCTAATTGTAGTGAAAAGCGCACAGTGAACCTCTGACATCATGTGCCATGTCAATAATTCTGCGAGTGACTGGCATTGGAAAGGGGCAGCAGTGGAGCTGTTGAGCAGCTTTTTCTCCACACAATATGCGTCCGCTCTTTTGCCAAAGTAAACAAAGTTTTCACCAATATTGTGGGCTTGCCTGCTTTAGCAATGCGCAGACTAGCATGGTGAGGCGCTTCCTGGGCTTTGGAAACATGAATAGCACTGTTCCTTACGGTGGACTTGCGCTGCTTCAGATCTTTGAAGTTTCCTTCAGGGTCGCATGTTTCGTGGTGAAGTGCCGCCTCGGATGCGCTGCTTCATGCTCTCGACACACTGTGGTCTTGGCTCGTCCTCCTTAGTAAATACCAAACCTAGATAATTTGGGATCGTACCGCCGTTTTCCGACGCTTGCTAACACCAGCAATGCCGTCTGTATCGGGTTCAGCAGCAGAGCTAGTGTCCATGTATTATCGTCCTCGTTCTCAACATGTGTGTCTGGTCTATCGGATCAGTGCTCTTGAAGTCTTGTCGTTTCATCCATGATCACGGTTGGTTTTGGAGGAATTGGTTGTAATGATGTGGCTACACTGTCTCTGAGCTCGAGAGAGAGAACACTCACGTATTAGCGCGCGCAGCACCGACGTAGCGAACACGATTTTAATAAACATTTGTTTTATTAAAATAGAAAATATGAAAACCCAAGCTTTGTTAAACAAATTCAATGCATTACAAATAAACAATTGACATATATTATTATTATTATTTGAATTACTAATTTTTCTGTGCACACAAAAAATTACAGGGTAGTCTGGCGTACCACCTGGGGGCGCTCCGCGTACCACAGTTTGAGAACCAAGGTATTATATAATACAATTTTAAATATAATCATTATTAATTATAAATGAAGCTTGAGAAATTGCGTTTTTTTCCTACTTTGATCCAAAGTGAAAGAGCCCTTGCACACCGAAATGTTTTGCAACTATAAATCATATCTGTCACTGCCCTTTCTGACATTGCAACAGTGAATTTATGAATCGCTGTAGACTTAAAAGCATTTTTATCACTTTGTTTCATCCCAAAGTGCCATGAAACATTTCATTTTCAATATAACAAAGGAATAAAGAAACATACAATTACTATACATAACACATGTAAAACTATAATGCACATTAAATAATAATATCTCCTATTGACACATTATATATATATATATATATATATATATATATATATATATATATATATTAGTATAATTATATCCTAATTAAGTATAAATAAAGTAATTCTACTAGGCGTATATTATAAACTTAAGAAGATTAACTAATTGAACATCAAGGGCTGCTGCTGCTAGGAGCCCTGAGTTTAACACTGCCATCTTCCGACCTTAATCAAACAATAACAAGACATAAAGGTAAGCAACCTGCCGTTTAGTATCAGGGTCACAGCTGTATGTACAGAACCTGAATATATAGCGATATAACAAAATAGTAACACGTCATCAAGCAAGAAATAATAATAATAAGTCTGAACGATCGCGCACACAATGCGACTTAAACAGGTTATCTTTGCGGTGTAACAATCCACCAAATAACTAACTACATAACTAACTAAACTAAACTTAAAGAGGAGCGAGCAGAATGTACTCTTGACTCGCGTCTGGTCGCACTGGGAAGAAGTCGCAATGCACTTGCGTCACTGAAAGGCGGAGCTACAGCTCTTAAGCAGAATGACGCAAACTATGGCAAATCTGTAGCCTTTTGTACAACTTGAGAGGTGACATGACAGTTGCTGATTGACTGAGAAGAAATTATTATTATTAATAGATTAATTGTAACTAGCTACTAAAGTTTCCAGTTAATTGTCTGTGGAAAAGTGGTATTTTAATTCCGCTAGAATTATATATTTTTTCCCGTTGTTTTTCTACCAAAAATAAGTTATACACTTAAGAATCTCTGTAAGTTTTGCTCTCCACCATTATCTGGTTATTGTTCAATGTAGACTATTTGATGTACTGTGAGTGAATTCATATGTTAACCTTTTAAGGCATTTTTTTTTAATCAACTTTAATGAAAAAATTACAACATTCCATATTAAAGAGGGACAGAACAAATATATTTGTTTGGGGGGGTGGGGGTGTCCCTTAGTTTTTACGTGGTTTCACTTTGAAACCACTGTGACAGAAAGGGCCCTTGGCATTCATCTAGGAAATCCTTTACTTTTGATGGTAAGCAGTTCTTACATGTGCTCAAGCACAACCCCACTTTACATTCAGAGCACATCCATCTGGTATGATGTGGCTGCCTAGCTGTACTGCATTCAGCACAGTGCCCACAAGGGGTATGTATGGCTTGTGTCGCAGGACTTGATCTTGAAAAGGCAGCACTGTGGAGTAGTGGTTAGGGTTCAGGACTCATAACTGGAAGGAAATCCCTGGTGGGGCAGTGCTGTTGTACCCTTGAGCAACCCTTGAGTACACTCCAGTAAAATGCCCAGTTATATAAATGGGTACAAATGTAAATGACAAATAATGTAATGACAACTTCTTCCATCACTAGAGCTTCTTCTCTCAGCATATGTTCCCACCAACTGAGCAATGTGTTGATCTTCACAATTTTGACATCACACCACTTCTTACAATGGTGTAGAATGACTTCATTACATCAGCCTTGTCAACCCATAATAATCCTTTATTAGTGTAAGACAGGGAAGATGGACAACTGACCTGTCTTTTTCCTTTCTTTCCACTTGTGAAATGAAAGCAGGGCTATGAATGGTGGACAGGAGTGTGACAGTGTGCTTATCCTTCCATCTCACACACAAGATACCATCAGACAAAATAGCAAAATCAGAGTCTCCACTCTTCAGCTCTTTGTTAGACTTCAGAGTTGGTAGATACTTTCTTTTTGCTCTCACAGTTCCACAGCAGTACAGTCCATTGTCCTTTATTTGTTTAAGGGGGAGTTGCCAAAGTGTTGTGCCAACAAAATGCAATCTGGGGGGGTGGAGGTTGTGTGTGTTGGCGATTTGCGGTTCTGGGTGCCGACAAAGTGGGTGGGGGGGTGGTGTTGGCGATGAAAACTAATGGAAAATGGTTTGCTACATATACTAAAAAATGTACCTGAACTACAACCACTACTACTTCTCATACATTTATGCATTATTTCAATATAAGACTAAACTAAAAAACTAAACAGAATCAAGTGTGGCCTGTATGGTAGATGGTATTCACAGTTGCTACATGAATGAAACCACATAATTCACATGCTTAAAAATACTAGATTTTTTCCCAAAATTTTTGAGTGATTTCCAAATCTAAGACTTATTCCCCAGCAGAAACGCAGAAAAAAAATGAACCTGTATCAAGTTTTCAAATTTCAGAAGAAAACTCAAAACCCTGGTTTGGACCACACTTCCTGGGTGCCTTTCTACCTATGACATCACTTGATTTGGTCTGTTTCTGTTTTATTCCTCTAGAGGGCACTTCCAATGAATGTAAAGTATAAAGGTTTCACTCAAACACCACAATGCTTTAATAGGAATGAAGTGAGAATATGTGGTCACTCGCAGAAACCACTTCACTTCAAAGGGTTAAAACCAGTCCAGATGTTTTTATGTACCTTATGAAACTTATGAGTTGTAGTGTTATTTTTTTGATTGAATTAAGAGTGAAGTAAGAAAACAAACAGTGCCTTACTAGCTAGTAATCTAATCTAGCTATGTAGGTGCACACATACAATAAAATGGCGTCTTGTTTAAAAGCTGATTTAGCACTTTGCATTAAGTTATAAGCTCAGTGTTATTAAGTCATAAAGGTGGATACTGATATTTGAATGTGGTGTATATAATACACAGAGCAGTTAAAGCCATATATATATATATGAGAGAGAGAGAGAGAGAGAGAGAGAGAGAGAACCAGGTTTGTTTACACATTTTGAAATCACTCACTCAAGATATAATCTGTTCTTCAGGACTGAGGCAAGACAACATTTTCAGTTAGTCTAGAGAGGAGATATGGAGTGACTGATCCTCAAATTGGAAGCTGTAGGTATTCAGGGTAATGTCAGTAGATGGATTATGAACTGGTTGATGTATAGTAAACAGAGGTTGTCAATTAGAGGAGTTGCCTCTAACTGGATTGAGGTTGTTATTGGAGTTCCACAGGGATCAGTACTAGGGCCTTTGCTGTTTCTAATCTATATTAATATCTGGGATAGTTAGCAAACTTGTCAAATTTGCAGATGATACTAAAATAGGTGGCTCAGCAGATACAATCTCAGCAGCACAGGTTATTCAAAGGGACTTAGATAATATTCAGTTTGTGGGCCGACACCTGGCAGATGAAATTCAATGTGGACAAGTGCAAGGTATTACATGCAGGTAACACAAATGTCCACTATAATTACACTATGGGAGGAATAGAACTAGATGAAGTAACGCATGAGAAAGTCCTAGGAGTCTATGTGGACTCCTCACTTTCTCCATCCAAACTATGTGGGGAAGCAATAAAAAAGGCAAACACAATGTTAGGGTATATTGTAAAAAGTGTAGAATTTAAAACAAGGGCAGTAATGTTCAGACTGTACAATGCACTAGTTAGAGCTCATCTGGATACTGTGTACAGTTCTGGGCTCCACACTTCAGGAAAGATATCGCTGCTCTAGAGGCAGTTCAGAGGAGAGCAACCAGACTTATTCCAGGTCTGAAGGGAAAGTCCTACTGAGAGACTGAACCTTTTCACCCTGGAACAGAGGAGACTACGTGGGGACTTGATTCAAGTCTTCAAAATCATGAAAGGCATTGACCACATCAAACCAGAGGAGCTTTTCCAGATCAGCAGGGACACATGCACCCAGGGACAAAAATGTAACTTGGGCTTCGAGGCATTCAAGATGGAAAACAGGAGACACTTCTTCACACAGAGAGTTGTCACAATCTGGAACAAACTCCCCAGCGAAGTGGTTGAAGCTGAAAATTTGGGAACATTTAAAAATTGTTTAAAAAACTGGATAGTTAGTTATTAATGGACACCAAACGAGCACGATGAGTTAAATGGCCACCTCTCATTTGTTAACTTTCTTTTGTTAAGTTCTTATGTTCTTATTCACTCCATAGGGAGACTGAAACTCTGGTCTCTGAGGACCTCAGTTCAACATGTTTAAAATGTAGCCTATCAGTTTGCCTTCCCTTACCAAAATATGCAACTTCTGGCAAACTGTTGTGGCGAGTTTTCCGCAAACTTTCTGCAAACTTGTGGTGAATGTTAGTGGCAAACTTGCTGCAAGTTCACTTTTTCATATGCAAATGAGCTGTTCTGGCAAACAGTAGTGGCAATCTTCTGGCTAACAGATAATTTGTCAGATAAAAGTTCCATAGATCCCATTCAAATTTATTTGGCCGGCCCTGGGCTGCCTCAAATTTATTCTGGCTTTTATCAGACACCCCGTTCGCATTTTAGGATGCCTAAGTGCGTTCACATATGCGGGCGAAAAGGAGGTCTAAACGAAATGCATGCCGGGAAGTAAACAAATCTGCACAAACAAACCAGTGACGCAGGACATTAGGTCTGCTTACAGGTGTATGCAATGTATTTATAATCACAACTTATTAATATTGATTGGCTATTGTTCGGTTCTATATTGTATTTGAAAGTAATCTTAACCCTTTGCAGCCGAAACTTTCTAAAGTAATTAAAAATGTGCTGGTTCAATGTGGAATCTAATTCGTATATTTCCTTTTTCAAATGTCTATCTTCGGTTCTGCAAGTCTTAAAGTGCTGTTATACAATTCACCCGAAAGCGAAGCACCTTTATTAGGACATCAGCATTAAATCACAAGAAATCGTGTGCATTACTACGCAGTCGTATGCATGGAAAGCAGCCTCTGTGACGCGTCTATAGTGATATCCTCATAAACAGCAGCGCTGGACACTTCCTGCGGTTTCTGTTTTAACTGTATCTTCATCCACATTGTAAACAGCGCTATAATTTCTGCATCGTCCCAGTTTTTACCTCTAACGCCGGCATTTGTGATTGTGCTGCTCAGCTCAATATAACTGCATTTCGGATTGCATAGTAAATAGCTGGTCTCGTATTAAAATGCACTGATTTGAATGGAAACCTGCTTCGGTTAAATTTATATAGTTTTAATGCAAAATTCGGATAATTAATAAAGTTATGGTCCTGTTCACAATTTCACAAGGCAATTTCCACGTGTAAAATGCATGCTGTTAAATTCCAGACTTCAATCATACTTAATACAAGAACAAACAATAGCAAGTTTACCAGCTACACACTTTTATTTTAATCGACCGAGTAGTTTGAACTGTTTACATTATAACTCATTACTTAGCCTAGACTTTTATAATATATATAAAGATGTGAGCTAGCGAAATGTAACAGTACATTTAAGGCTATAGATCGATATGACATTCAAACTATAGAGACAATACTGTGTGTCCTGTAGTGGTGTGAGCTGTTTCGGTGCCCATGTTTACTCTGTTTTTTCCGCGTCTCTCAGACACGCAGTCTCCCGGGGGCGGGGCTTGAGTTGCGTCACACGCTGACGCTTTTCACATTCAAATTTAGGCCGGCCGGGTCGAAAGATTTACACCCCGTTCACACTTGAGATTTAGGCCGGCCCAGGGCCGGGTCAAAACTAGTCCCGCTTTTCGACCCGGCCTAAATCTTTCGCCGGCCTAATGCCGGCCTAAATGTGAATGTGAATGCGCCGGGCCCTGGGCCGGGTGGAATTATTACCATAATTAAACAATTTAAACTATAGCAACAAAATACCCTTCACATACTTGAAATAAGAGTACATAAAATAACTGTCTAACATAAAACAAATCAAACTGAAAACTATCTGTAAACTTTTTTCCAATAGAACATAAAAACATAAATATATATCTCGCAGGTACGTACCTGATCTAAATAACACGATGGCAGCGTGTGTTTGCTTCCCATAGCGTGCAGTGACTTAATTTCCATATTTGAATGTTTGGACATCATAGACACAATGTCCTTTTCACTGTTAACGCCCAGTGTTTCATCTTACCATAAAACAACACACATGTCACCCGTAGGGCTTTCCGACACATTTAATTTAGCTGCCATTTCCCAAACTACTGCTTCAGTTAACACCATTCTGAAACAAATAGGCATATAAACAAACAAAAAAGGTTAATTCATATTGATCTAGTAAACGGCAAACTATAATACAATAATAATATCCACTGTATTTGAAAAACTATTTTCTTAAATTAACTTTTCATAACAGATACATAACGTAAATATTTAAATTAGAAATTAAACTTTAAAAAAAGCTTAATATCTAGGCCTACTCAAAATCAATACCATTGTTACAGGCATATTATACAAATGTTAAATTTAAATGTAAGAAGTTCCTCGTATATTGATATGATATAGTTTAATTACTATTTTATACGAAAAAAAAAGCAAATTATGCCATAATATACTTTAATAAATGAACTACTCACCTCACGCAGTTGATCTTGAAGCTGTCTCTCTCTCTGGCGGTCTGGCGGGCGACTCAGCCTCCCCTCAAGTCACGTCAAGACATATTTACATATTCACCATTACGTTATTAATGGTGAAATTAAGAAACGTGATTTAGTCCGTGACAAAAATATACTAACGTTATCAAATCGCTAATTAATATCAGCCAAGTGTACAGAACCACGAGATTGTTTAAATGTGAATTGTTAGATTTTCACGCGATCTGGGACAGGAAGCTGCGCGCGCAGGTCACTCAGACGCAGCCATGCTCGCGGTGCCGTCAATCCATCCGCTTCGCAGCGTCTGAACTCGTACTGCGCATGTGTGTGTCATACTCGCCGTGTGTATGATTATGAACCAGGGGCGTCGCTAGACTTTAGGTTTTAACCGGGTCACCCGTGGCTGACGGTGATTTCTCCGGTCTGACGTTGTTTTCATATACAGTTTTCGCACATCATTATAATATAATCGCGCAGAAATGCCGTTATAGGAAATAATCTGAACTGGATCAAAAGACCTGGGGCTATTACTAAGAGACCGGGTCTAACGACGCCGATGTTATGAAGCATATATTTAATATAATAAGACTAATTCTTATTATACTAATTCCGCTGTCATTTAAGTAGTTAATATAGACACCAACCAGAAACATTAAAGTTTAAATATATATATTTTACTCTACAATAAAAATATAATATGTATTTAATATGATATATTCAATGAACTTTAGACTTTGGAGAAAAATCTGCAATTAGTTGTTTGGGAGCATTCATCTTTGGAAAGTGCAGAACAACAAGGTATAATTTGCTTTATTCTAATTATGCATTTAAAGCATTGTGAAGAAAAAACACATCGGTGGCTGTTTACAACATTGTAATGTTCATTCGAGACTGCAATAATCTGCATACCAGTCTCAAAATAAATTTGAATTACCGGTTATGATCGGTTATGTAAAGGGTGTGAGTAGTTGTAATTGTCTATGCTCAAGAATACATATTGTTTTTATCTCCCCATTAAATACAACTACGAAATCACAGTGATAATAGTTATATTTCCCTATTATTATTATTATTATTATTATTATTATTATTATTATTATTATTATTATTATTATTATTATCATCATTAAATAAATTCAGTACACATATCCTTTAATTTTCTCATAAAATATAACAGCTGTGCTGTTTGCCAGACGTTCACCACACTGTTTTTCAGAAGTTCAATTAAATATTTGCCAGAAGTTCACCGAAATATTTGCCAGAAGTTTGTTAAAAGTGAGCCACTACTGGCAAACACTTGCCTTCTGGCAAACACTTCTGGTAAACGATTTAGTTTGCTGCAAATGTTCAGCAAACTTTTAATTTCTGTAAGGGTTTCCATGGGATCAAATGAAATGCGACAAATGCATTACACACGGAAATCAGAGAATAAGGCTAAAGCAAGTGAATAGGGGCTTCTGTGGGCACGGAGGCGGTGGGCTAAAGCATGCCGTGTGCGGCACCTGGAAGCTGCGAGATGTAAGGCTGAAGGGAGTGTATTGCGACTTCTGGAGGCGGTGCCTAGTATCCATACAGAGCGCAATACAGGCTACATGAACCTGTCCTCATTCTTTTACGTTGTCTTAAATGCGCCACATACAGAAATAAATATACAAATGTATAAATAAGGCTCCTTCAAGACATCATGTTTAAAATGTAGCCTATCAATTTGCATCTCTATGGGATCAAATGAAAGGCGACAAATGCAGCACTGTATAGGAACTGAGAGAATAAGGCCAGGAACGCATAGAATAAAGCCGCATTTTTATGCCTCTAGCGGGGACCTGCGGTAGTTGTTCCATAGACTACAACGAAGGCTCAATTTTCTTCTACTAGGGGCTTCGATGCATGTAGAATCTCGAGGATCGGGTGTGTTTTGAAAATTAAATTGTTAAATAAAATGCCCATTATTTTTTATTCTTATATAATTAAAAACTTGGACACATATGTATTCTGAAAAATTAAGCAGTTTTTTGGGCTTTACCCTTCAGCCTCCCTGAACAGGGGCTGAATTGATCTATAGCTTTCAAGTGGCCCATTTATGGTGCCCTTTAAAAGTTAAAGGTTTGGGGCTCTATATGATATGGGTTGGAGACAGCTGGCTTATTCATATTGAAACAGGGAAATACCTAGCTTTTTTTTCTGCTGGAAATGGTGTGTGAGACTGGAATGTAAATTGAAAAATAATATGAAAAGTCACAAAACGTGGTCAATATTATCACTACAAACAGAGTGTCTGAAACTGCACAGGGGCTGCCTAACTAGTATAGGCCAGCTTTATCACTGACCTTCTATAGGTAGCCAAAGTTTAGACATAATTAAATCATACACTGATTTTGTTTGCTTCTTTGTGTTTTTATGTGAAATTTTATTGATTTATTTGGGGTGCACTTGACTGAGTAGGCAGTATAGACCACCATTATTAGGAGACATTTATGTGTGTTTGTATTGCATACATTTTATTAAACCGGAATCAGATTAAAATGTAAATGCACGTTTTAATCACAGTACAAGGATTGAAACAAGAAACTATAAGAACACAGGCAGAAAATAATTTAAAAAAAACCTGTCAGGTGTAACTAGTCTCCTATGTGTTTATTTTTGGTGCTATCTCAAAGATTTGTGGCGCTCTCTACTGGATTTATTTAAGTTTGCAGTTGAAAAGTTGCCCCTAATTTTTATTTATTTATGTACATTGATTATTAACATCCACATAAATTGATATTGTAGGTTAATTAGTTCAGTGCAGGGTAACTACCAGAAAGCACCATAATGGAACTCTACTCCCAAATGAAAGACATTAAACCTAAAAGTATTTTGAATTTTTGTACTTTTATTATTATTATTTTTGTAATTTAGCTGACGCTCTTATCCAGGGTGTTCTTATTAGTATTATTTACACATATTCTGCAGTATATCTACTTTTTACAATTGTAATTTCTCCTGAGAATTCAAGAGAAGTCAAGAAAACAGGTCACTCAGTCTGTACATTGATCAAAATATTAATTAAAAGAAATATGTACATTTTAAATGTTTTTTAAAGCATGAACAAATATGATCAAATTTTGTATTATTATTATTTTTAAAAGTGATCACATTTGTTATATATAATTATATAATAATAATTACTAATTGCTATTATTATTATATAATTATATATAACAAATGTTATCAATTTTAATACAATAATAATTTGTTATATATAATAATAATAATACACATTATTATTATTATTATTATTATTATTATTATTATTATTATTATTATTATTATTATTATTATTGTATCTGTAGACTGTACCCTACATGTTAAAAAGTATGTGGACACCTGCTCGTCGAACATTTCATTTCAAAATCATGGGTATTAATATGGAGCTGGTCCCCCCTTTGCTGCTATAAAAGCCTCCACTTTTCTGGGAAGGCTTTCCACTAGATGTTGGAACATTTGCTGCGGGGATTTGCTTCCTTCCAACAACAAGAGCATCAGTGAGGTCGGGCACTAATGTTGGGCGATAAGGCCTGGCTCCCCAAATCATCCTAAAGGTGTTCGATGGGGCTGAGGTCAGGGCTCTGTGCATGTCAAGTTCTTCCTCACCAATCTCGACAAACCATTTCTGTATGGACCTCGCTTTGTACACGGGGGCATTGTCATGCTGAAACAGGAAAGGACCTTCCCCAAACTGTTGCCACAAAGTTGGAAGTGTAAAATTGTCTAGAATGTCATTGTATGCTGTAGTGTTCAGATTTCCCTTCTGTGGAACTAAGGGGCCAAGCCTGAACCATAATAATACAGCCCCAGACCATTATTCCTCCTCCACCAAACTTTACATTTGGGCAGGTAGCGTTCTCCTGGCATCTGCCAAACCCAGATTCGTTCGTTGGACTGCCAGATGGTAATGCGTGATTCATCACTCATTTCCACTGCTCCACAGTCCAATCGTGGCGAGCTTTACACCACTCCAGCTGACACTTGGCCATGTAGTGTATCAATTCAGTCCCGGTTTAAAGCAACTTATAACTTTACTGATGTAACTTTCCATTGTCAAAACAGTTCATTTTTACAGCTTTAACGAGTGACCAGAAAAAAAAACCCACTCACTCATTTCGATCTGGCAAGTGATTCAAATTAGGGACTTGCCAAATTAGACTTCTTTTTTCTTTTTAATGTAAATGACCGCTTGTCAGACATTTGTGAACTCGGCAAGCACCACATATAGATACTTCAGGAAGGAAAGACTACTCCCATCTTCTCTCAAATGGGTATGACTGACCCGGCCTGTAATCTTTTCACAGACACATATGGTACTACTTTATGACTTGGAGAAAATAGAAAGTTGGCAGAGTGGACTGTAATTTAGAGACATAAAAATAACAGTCCAGGCTAGGATGAGGAGGGAGGTGGGGCTCACCACTAACATAACCCAGTACTGTGGAGGGTGAGAAGAAGAGCGATGCAGGGGGTGACAGGGAACTTAATTGTTAAGCTCCATGTCTGGCAGTGTACAGTGGTGTTTCCCAACCCTGTAAAGGTCACGGCACACCTATTTAATTGTAAAATTTTGCCTGGCAGACCAACCCCTCCTGCCCACCCACCCACACACTGTCCCCTTGTCTACACTTCAAAATAAACCTTAACTTTCAGTGAGAAACCTCAGCTCGTCTTGATGCAGAATGGTTTGATTCTGGTAGAAATGTATGTATTCTTAGTAACCTGAGAAAAAAGTATTTCTTCATGATTTTAGTTTTTCTTAACTGTGACTTTTTCATTGGTCCAAATCACCCATCAGTGTTGGGGATGCAAGAAAGTGTACGATTTTAAGATGAAAGGGACTGAAGTTTCTGCTTGAAATAGTCTTATTTTTTGTGTCAGGCTTGCTAATGAGTCAAGGACATACATCTTTGGAAGAGATTTACTTAAAAGACAAGAAGAGAGAGGAATAAGAGTTGACTTGGGGAAGTGTGCCATGGGGCCCAACAAACCTTCACCAACAAGATTCTTTGTGTCAGTAGGATTTCCTTCCTCCATTTATTTCCTCCATTTTTGGCCCTTATTTGTATTATTATTATTATTATTATTATTATTATTATTATTATTATTATTATTATTATTATTATTATTTTAAGAACTGGTTATTTACAAGAGGTTTTAGTGTGTGTAAGGAAATTCACAAGTGGAAATTGTTTTGAATGAGTTTGAGAAGGATTCTGTGCTTTGGCCCACAACGCAACGCAGACACATAGAATGGGGTTAAGGAATCACCAGGTCATTCCTATTCATTTTCTAAAACTCTCATAGGAGTGCTGAAAAAATATTAAAAATTTATGCGACCCAAAGTAATTAAAAAACAACCAAAAAAACAGTATAAAACCACCAGGATTTCACATGCCCCCATCATCAAAGTTGCTGGACTGCAGAGCTTCAGTGGCTAACCAGCAGATTACCCAAAAACATTCACTACTCCACAAATTGAGCTTAAGATTTCCACCAAGTTCAGAATTAGACTCACAAATTCACAAAACACTTTCATTTGCAAGGAGCCCCTGTGAAAAATGTACTCAGGTGCAGGGGGGCACTACTAGCGACTAACTAGCGATGTGTGGATGCCCAAATGAATTCCTACTGGAAGCTGCTTTGCTGGACACACTGAGAAGCTGCAAATTGAGCTGGAGAAGGAATATGCTGGATTATTGACCATTACAATGAGACTTGTGGGAGTGTGTCAATGTCCCAATGGCACAGGAACTGAGCTGAACCTTGAGGTGGCCCTCAGGGATGACTGCATGAATTGCAATTGCATGACGGAATTCATATGATCAACCCATTTCAGCTCAGTTGTGCCATTATTTGGTCACCTATCAGAATCCCCCATCATTTAATTAACATGTATCTTCCTGTGGAATAGAATAGTTTAGCTGAACAGCCCTTGTAGAAGAGCTGTTAGCTTCATATTAAATGCCTGAGCCATCTGCGGCAAATCACATCTGTTTGGTCGCATGGGAGCCTCAGCAAATTGCCCAAAGGTGTAATCAAATAGGAGTTGTAGTACTAGAACTGTAGACATCATCCTTTCTCCGTTCTGTCCCACGTCCCTTTCATCCAGCACACGCTTTTCAGACGGTGGCATGAACAGGACAGGGATGCAGGGGAGGGTGGGGAGCCATCCTGGTCATAATTAATTGGGACAGCAGGCAATTCAGCAAACACAAATTACCACATGCCTCATAATGACAGCTTAGTCTTCTGCTCCTAACTTTGTAGTGGTCTCAGTGAGTGACATTCACTGCAGATGAGGGGAGTATTTTTGTAACTCGTGTATATGCAATTACATGTTCTGTTTATAGGAAGTTTACTTCTAGGGGCAGCAAGTTAAGAAGTGGTAAAAAAGACATTGCCTGCAGTAGAACACCTTCCCAATGCAGGCCAAACCCTACAACTAAGTTCAAATGAGAATACTGAGCACTTTGTATTTCCATAGAAATAAAGCTAATACATTCACATTTACCACTTTTTTTGCAGGCAGTGTCTCCTGGGAAACTTTGATTAGGGTTCATGCTTTCTCAAGTCATTCATTGCTTTAAGAAGGTGTACAGGCATATATTTAAAATCTCAAGTATCTCATAGCAGACTCCAGTAATTTGACCCAATCTCCAGGATAGGTCCCATAAAATAATTTCTCCCATACTATCTTAGTATTTCAAACAAATGATAGTTGGCATCAAAATGTGAAAACTGCAGCCCAGCACCACCAAGGAGGTCTGGCTTTAAGAACAGCAGTAAGCCAAGCACCCAGCTGACACATTTAGTTCTGGCAATGTTATGTGAGGTTGTAGTAGGATTGTGTTTTGGTTCTGACCAAGACGGCTGGAGAAGAATAGTGCATTGTCTGATCCTGACCACACAGAGTTATAAAAGCTCTCCGCTTCATTGCACAATAACATTTTCTGTACATATTGACGGTCCCTCTATGGAACAATAAGGTACATATTAGGTGCATATACATTATAATTTGTTACACTATTTTTTCATTAAATTGGGATTGTGGAGCTGGTGGAGCCCTATTTGTGGTGGGGTGAGTCGGGGGGGTAATTTGGGACACCGGTGATAAATTACCATATAAAAGCATTAGATAGTTGTTTATGATTCAGAACAGGTGAGTGAAATAAAATGTGGGGAGATCCAGGGATATTGTTGCTTTGAAATTTTTTTTTCAGGACATTAACCCCTAAATTCAGGTTTTTGTACACTTTGAGATATACATTAAGAAAAAAATACTGTTTATATCAATGTTTTGCCTCTGGATTCTGAAAGCCAAATGACACCTATTGCACATTTAGGGGGGCAAAATGCATATCAACCATGTAGTTTTGCACATTTTCCACTCAAATACTGCCTTATAAGTACATTTTACATCCATACCACTTTTAACTGAAGTTGTTCTGCATCCATGGCTATAAAAAGCATTGTGGTTCATAGAAAAATCATGTTGTTTATAAGCTGCAATGTAAAAGTCTGTTTCGCTCTCAGCTCTGGAGCAGCATGTAATCTGACACCTGCTTTATCAGCTGAGGGGAGCGCGCTCTCTCTCTTTCCAGGACGTGTGTCGTGCATACGCAGGGAGGAGTACACTTGCTTGAACTGCGCACAAGCACAATTCTTTCCCTCGTGAGACATGCTGATGGCAGGTTACATTGAGCGATGTAACGTTAGTTACTGCTGGCTGGTGATGATATAGCTAACACATTGGTCAAAATAAGAGACTATTTGAAGTTTGAAGTCATATCAGTCGATTTAACACTTTATCCTGGCTAAAGAGAATGACGAAATATAGCTACTGTAAAGTTAGCATGTGTGATTGAGCATCATCAAGTGCTGTGGTAAATTGGTGAGTACACCACAATACTAGCTTGCTGTTTCTTCAGAAAAACTGTGCACATTTAGAATAAGTTGTGGTCTTACTTGTTGTGGTGTGCTGCACCAGAACACTGAAGCGGCAGCATCATGGAAGGAGGAGGGCAGCAAGAGGAGGTGGCTGACAGATAATTTAAAATTACATTGTGTCTTTCTGGGCTTCTGCAATCCAATGTGCAGCTGCAGAACATGGGGATGGTATTGACCAAAGGGAAGAACGTTACTATGGTCTGTCATCAGCCTACAGATGTTATATTTTTTCACCCAATCACAGACCATGACTCTACAAAAATCTAGCCAATCCAAAGACACTCTCAAAGGCCTGGAACTTGGCTGATAAAGCAGGTGTCAGATTACGAGCTGCTCCAGACCTGAAAGCAAACAACATGCTTTTTCTATGAACCACAGTGTTTTTTATAGCGATGGATGCAGAACAACTTCAGTTAAAAGCAGTATGTATGTAAAATGTACTTATAAGGCAGCATTTGAGTGGAAAATGTACAAAAGTACATGGTTGATATGCATTTTGCCCGCCTAAATGTGCTACAGGTGTCATTTGGCTTTCTGTCTCTAAACAATAAAGTAGAATCCAGGGGCAAAACATTGATATAACAGTTATTTTTTCTTAATGTATGTCTCAAAGTGTACCAAAATTAATGATAATGTCCTGAAAAAAAATATTCACTGATCTCCCCACATTTTATTTCACCCACCTTGTATGAATCATAAACAGCTATCTAGAACTTATATATTGTAATTTATCACAGGTGTCCCATATTCCACCCTGACTTGCCCCAACACAAATAGGGCTATTTAACCCCTGGATACAAGCAACCCCAATCCTTCCCACACACACTAACAAACAGTTTTGTAGACACGTGAAGACACACAATGTAAACACAAGCTGTCCCGTTTACTTTTTGCCTGTCCAGCTAGCTCCTGCTTCAATCAGAACAACTTAGTTTGCTGTAAACATTCGAAACAGCCCGTTTACTCAAGATTTGTATAATTAAGGATTTTAAGGGACAGATATGTGTATTTGCAAAAAACATTAACTGAACCCAAGCGGCTGTGCAGGATACATTTAGTACTATTCAGAAGGCAAATGGTAGCATTGTTAAAACAAAGCTGAGAGACATACAATTAGTAAGAAGACAAATGTAAGCTGAAAAGAATGCTCATTTTCAGAACTTTTTATAGCACTGGCACCAAAAGGCAGGAGTTTAGACTTTGTGGCGCTGCCCTTTGCCTCATCCAAGTCAGCTATATGGTCTTACATCATGTAGAAGGGAATAGCAGTAGTCTGAATCATCACAGCTTATTTATCTTTCACTGGGGCTGGTTAAGGGGCCTACACAACCTCAGGGGAATTTACATTCGTTACACTGTCAATTTTGCACTTTTGTGGTTTTACCATAGTGTTACCCTGCTTTCCTATGGGTGCAATACGCTAGGACTGTGCTTTACTACACCAGATCATGGGAATACCATGATATACCATACAGAATCTACCAAAGGCATATTTACTATATTAGAAATGCATGCAAAGAATAGCAATAATAATCAGCAGAGCCCTACATGTTTAATGGATAGAGGCAAGTGTTATTTTGTGGCATTCATTACCAATTGATACTGAAAAAATCTGGAAAGACTGTTTATAAACGTATTGCTAAAATCAAATCAAAGATCTGAATCAGTTTATTTTACTTTGCATTTCCTGTTAGCTGTGTAGTTATATGTTTTGCAGGCTATTGTTCAATTTGTTCATTTTATATGTTATAGCTCAATGTGGGTACCATGCATCTTATGGAAAGATGTCCCAGTCAAATAAACATAACAAATACATGTTTGAATAATAGAGGGACATGGAATCATTATAAAGCCAGTTTTGTAGCCACATACCCGGCCAACACCCAGAACATTAAAGCTGAGACACATGGTAATTTCAGAGAAATTTATTTTAAAACAAAGAGACCCAAGATAAATAGCATAAAAATTGAGTCAAATGTATCATATACAGATGTAATTAAAAGTTTTTACACTCAGCATTGGAAATAATGATATTTAGTGATTAATTTAATAAATACAACTATGTAAATATTTTGACTGCCACTGCATATACATCACCAGGTGTTTACACACCTCCCTGTATTTATTCAGTTCAATCACATGGAAACTTGTGAATGAGTGTTCAGTAAACTCTGAAAATATATTATTGATAATAGGTGATGGATAATGAAACAATATGAATTTAAATCAAATCACTAAATAACTTTCAATTGATGGTTGTGAATACATTCAACTAGAACTGTATATGCAGATTACTATTATTGAACACAACCAAACTGAGAGGCAATCCACAACTAAAGAAAGTGACAGTTAAGAATATTTTATTACAAAAGAGTACACTACAGAAACAAACAAAGAATCACGTTGTCCTTCCCTGTTTCAAACACAGATATCTTCAGTTTTTTACCGGGTTTTAATGTTTGAGTAATTTCAAAGTTATGTGCTGACAGCAATATCATTTTACTTGATAATTTAAACATTACAAATCAATAAGTTAATATTAAATGTAAATTAAAGTATATAATAATGTGGAGTTTCTAAGCCCCCGTCTTTAAATAAAAAAGAAAAGTAAAAGAAATGCATTGAATAAAACAGAAAAGTAAAACACAATTATAATTCATCTAAGGTTGCAATACTAGGACTATATAACATCTATCAGGGAAGAAGAGGAAGGGAGAATGAAAATAGAAAAAGTCAAAATTTGCTGTTGCAAAATTTGCTAATCTGGTACTTTTCTGATGGAGTTGACCAACTGAGTTACTGACTGATCACACTGTAACTGTTCAAATACATGCAGCACAGTTTCAAGCAGTTCCAGCTAAACATGGAGCGAAGCAGGAAAAGAGAGGCGAGGAGTGGAGGAGAAAGGAGAAGGAAAAGAAAAACAACAACCCATTTAGAAAAGTGTCACATGGAGCATTCTGAGTTGTGACCTATATAAGACATGGGATAATATAGTATTTAGTCTCTTGTGAATTTGGGGTTTTACCATCCAGGGAATGCTTGGACTCTGGTGTGATGGAGAAGTGGAGAAGTAGAGGAATCAGGAGGTGAAGGTAGGAGGAGGGGGAAGATGGAGGGAGGGGGGTGTGCAGCACAGAACAGGGCTGCTCTTTCTTCAGTCCTCCAAGTGTTTTTTGTTTTCTTTTGTTTTTTATCTTCTGAAGAGTCTCATGAAGTTGTCGTAGCCCTCATCCCCAAAGAAGTCATAGGAGCCGCGGACGTTGGCCAGGTGCACAATGCCCGTGACAAACAGCACGATGATGAGGAGGGGGATGATGATATTCCATCCAGAGGCCAGGATGTTGTACCACTTGGCCTTGTTGGAATAATCCCGGGCGGCCCTGAGATCCCCAAGGACCTTCTGGTCTCGAGCCTAGGGAGTCAGAGAAAGGTATCAGAATATCTTATATACACCATATATACAACCAGTCGATTTCCCTACCACCTTATTACAGGAGTTGTAGCATTGAGCTGAGCTGATTAACAATTTATGATTCAAAATTGGAATGAATAAAAAAAAAGAAACCCTTAACACTTTGTCTTTGAATTATACTACAGATATTAAAACCATGTTGTGCAAGGGCTGGGGCTTGTGGGAAATAAGACATAAAGGGAATCAGACATCCCTAGAAACTACTAGAAAACAAATGTCAAGTTCTCCATCGTACCCTTTTTATTGCTCTGCTTAGGTCCTGGCAAGAACACAATTTCCGTAAAGACTCCCTGGTAAGATAGAGCCAGTGTTTGACCGCAAACATATTCACAGGTTCCTGCTGGGTGCCCACACATAAATCACGGTCAGAATCACCTCAGGACTTGAATGTGGCTTTGAGGCATCCTATTTGCCAAGCTGGCACTGTGGGAACCTTTAGAGGCTGCCTCAAGATGCAGCAGAGAGCCCAATGTGTTTAAATAGACACCACAGCACCAGCCGAAGCAATGCAGTATAATTTGAATATGAAGGATATTAGGAGTATAGTGTGACCAATATGCAGATTTGTTAAATAAAAAAATCTCAAATTTACAAGCCAGCCAAGTATCTGAAGAAAATTTGAATATTGGAAAACGCAGCAGTAATGCACATTATTCAAAATGTAAGTGTTAATTACTCCTTTTTAAAGAGAAAATACAAATTAAAATTGGTAAAAATGATCAAATCATAATTATATGACGCTGGGTGCTTCTCCTTTAGACTCCTAATCAGGAATCACTCCTGGTGCTCAGTAATTAAAACCATGCTATTCCTAACCACTAAGTTATTCTCACGAAACCCCCCAATGCCTGTTTTAATTAGTACTATGTATACAATATCAACACAACTTATATACATGCTCACCTCAACTCTACCACTCACATCTGTTCAATAAATAGAAGTATAGTAAAAGATAAAGTACGTAAAAGTATCTACAGGAATATTTTTCTCTTGTTAGGGGAAAAATATATTAAAGTCTAAACTTGGTATAGTAGACTTAGTGGGAGGCTCAGTCTTGGGGCCTCATTAAAACAGAAAATAACTTTTTTCTTCTCTTCTCTATAATAATCTTGGTCCTTTAAGCATACTGAATGTAAATAACACAAAAAGACAGGGGCAACAGCCTTGTACTAACATAAACAACAAGAAAAAGGCTGCAATTACAGCATGATCAAAAGGTGCACTGTTCTCTCCATTCAAAGCCTGAACTTAGCCCTTCACATAGCCAGAGGCATCTCCAAAGTCCAAATTTGATCTTGCTCTGTTGCTGCAGTCCAGTCTATCAAATAATAAATGCATATATGACATCCTTATCTCAGTGTTTGAAGCAACGTCCACTACACATTATAGATGTGGCAGCATAGATACCCACAAATAATATGCCATAAGTTAAACAGGTTGTTAAAGGTAATAAGGGCTTTGAAAATATGTTCAATTACCATTTACAAAGTAAATGCAAGAGATAGTCGAGCAATATAGTCCAGGGATAAGCAGATGCACTCCTCCAGGTTTTAGGTATACTATTCAATTAGCAACTGGTTAATACCTGGAATTGATGGGCAGTTTGACTTACCATCTGAATAATTAACTCAATTACATCATTAAGCACAGTAAACCAAATACCCCACAACCCCAGAGGTCTGGTGGTGTCCATCCATGGTGTAGTTTGGAAAACGCAATGTAGTCCGACAGTGTGGTAAGCCATACCAGCAATGATAGATTACTAGCCTAGGAAAGTGGCCAGCATACAACATGAAAGTTACTGGCAGTTGTATTTATTTTGGTCAGTTGAAAATTCATTAATAGCAGCCCTCCTCGTCATTTAACAGAGAGAAGAAAGACGATACTGTGTAATAAAGACTCTGCGATTACATGTCTCTTGAAGGATGTACCTATTATTGAGCCCAGAGATTAAATTAATTTCTTTCCCATAGAAAAATGTGTCCTGGCACAAACCATTTGAGGTTTTTGGGTCTTGTCCCATGCTTATTCTACACAATTCTTGGGGCTTAAAATAGTTGAAACATCTAATTTCTGTGGTGCTCTACACTTAACTTTATAGTACAGTTAGTTTTTTATGTATACATGGCATTGTTGGCATCAGTATTGCCATGCAGAGACTTTACAGCATCCAATTTAATTCAAGTCAGGTGACTTTTTTTTTTCAACTCCTGGGATTCCTGAAAATGCAAGATATTTATTTATTTATTTATTTATTTATTTATTTAAGAATCCAGACATTTCTAGTATCACACACTCAGTACTAGACTATGCTATCTTAATTTCTCATATATTATCAGCCTTACAGGTCAGTCCACATCAATTAGAATGAAACAAGCACTTCTCTCTAACAGAAGAGAGTTAAAGAGCTCACAACATTCTAGTGTGTCTGCATATAAGTAATACATTGACACCTAGGGCTGTATGGGAGAAGGTACAATTGAAACATTTGTTTGTCTGGTTGACTTGGGGACCCCAGTGCTAGTCCTGCATGTTGACGGTGACTTAATCAGTTCTTAACTGGCTTCTTAACTGCCTAATTCAACCGATTATTGTCCTGAAAGTACCAGTTTTCCTCCCTCTCCACAGTTCTGACTGTGTCAGTGATTAAAAGCTTGTTAGCTATCAGAACTAGGATGTATGACTTGTATTCTATATTAACTGTATATTTTACCTATGCACTTCTGACATGGGGGATTGGGGATCTCTGATTTAGGCCAGTTCTTGAAGGATTCTAAGAAATCTGCCTCAGCAAGTGTAGGTTGGCTAGCTTGTTCCTGACACCCAAAAACGTCAGCGACTTCTATGAGGCAGCACAACTATTCCTCACAGCTCCTGTCTGCATACATGATAAAATGTGGGACGGCTGGGACCACAGCGCTGGTCACAGGCCCCACAGTCGGGTTCTGAGGAGTGGTTATGGAACAAGGACGGCTGGTTTATGGCCTGCACTCTACACGCCGCGCCTGGTAGTTCTCAAAGTGTTTGCTGTCTGCAAATCATCACATGAGAAATAGTCTCCTTGTTCTTAGAGGTGGAATGGTCTGTAATGCCATGTCTGAGAGAGGTCCCTCCATGTCTCGCAGCTTCTAATTTGCTCTGCAGACTCTCAGTCTCTACTAAACATGCCAATTATATTTTCTGGCTAAATGGCAAGCACCCTCCCGCACTGCATAACTTAAGCCTCACAACACTTAGCAATGGAGACTCCCATCATGCACGTCCTGATCTCTTCGATCTTTGCGGTCATGGCATTGTGTCTTCCCTGGCTGGATGAGAGACTAGATCAATTATGACAGAAGAGCATGGTGTTTCCTTTAAGGAAAGTTTTTGCTAACAATGTATTCACCTCATCAATCCCAGCATCCGTTTTTTATTATTAAATGCATTCAAAATAAATTATAATAAATAGCAAAACCTATATACATGGCATTTTCAAAGACAAAAGCCACTCAACAAGACAACTGCACTGTAAACTTTGAACAAGGATGGTGTCATAGATGTACATTTGTGCTGAAATTAAGAATTTGAGGAGGTAACTGAAATGGGACAAGTTTTTCAGTTTCTTATACATGAAAACACATATCTTTTGTTGAAATGTAAAAGGTAGGCTGATCACTTTTCAGTTTTTCAGGGATTAGGTATGGAGTCCTGCAGATTGTTTTCAAGCATACAGTCTCTCATACAAATAAAATGAATATCAATGAAAATATCAATGTATCTGAGTCTATTCATGAAACTGTTCTACACTGTAAAAAGGAAAGCAGGAACAATTTCAGATAATTTTATTTTATTTTATTAGGAAGTACAATATCCTTTTTTGTTTCACTCTACTTCCTGGACTAAAAACATCATCCTGTGCTCCAACCAGAAACAACTCTCCTTTATATACAATTTAGGGTCTGCAGAGTGGCTCAGGACTGAGTCTGCTAAATTTGATTTCCCATGCAGTCAGTGCACAAGGGTCCATGTACTGATTTGGAGGGTCTCTTCAGCGAGCCACCCATCAGGGACTCTTGGAGCTTATGGAGAGCCTGCAAGCCCTGCAGTATTTTCAGTCACCGCCGCTTCACTCCTCCCTAGAATAATCGAGCTCTACTGTTTGTGCGGTGGCATTCCCATGGTGAACAGAAGAGAATGGCTTTGGCAGAAAAACATATTGCAGAGCGCATGTAAGCATATGTGTGAGCTGCCAAACATCTCTCCCAGGATAAACACAGGAGCCAATTAACAGTTGGCAAATCTAAATCACGAGGGTACGAGAGAAAGAACAACTGGCAAACTCCAAACAAATTAAATATTGAATATATACCCACACACACCATAGACACAGCTAAACAAGTTATCTTGGAAACTTGGGGAAAATATTGCCTTGTCCCCCTTTGGCCAGGTAAGCTGTACTATTTTGTGTGTTTTGTCTCCTGCTTAGATATCCACAATCCACATTAAAAAAAAAAAAAAATCTGGGGGAAAAAAAGGCAACTCTTACCTTGACTGAGTAAACAAGGGCGAAGAATCCTAGGCAGCAGAAGTTGACATAGAGGGTGTTGCAGAGAGACCAGATCAGGTAGTCTTTGGGGGGCTTTGCATTAGGTCCCATATTGATCACGGTAGAATTGGCAGGTTTCTCAGCTGGTTTGCTGGTGCTCAAGGGAGTGTAGTCAGAGGGGCATGTATAGGTAGTGTTATCCATGCTTTCTGCTGTATGAGCCTTGAAGTGTACGCTGTCTGTTCAGATCCAAAGGGAAACATAAGCAGCTGTGGCAAAGGGGTTGAGTTTTATACCGGACAGGCCAAGAGGCGGTCTCCTGTGTCCAAGGCGCTCAATGGCAGGGAGCTGTATATTTAGCTATTCCACATGGCTGGACCAGAAAGGCTGTCATTACGTGGTTTGGGCTTCTTAGGAGTGCTCCCCTCCCCTCCAATTTGAGGGGAGGACTGGCTGTGTTGGCTTCAAGAGTCCCATGCTTGATCGGGTAGTGGCTCTTCTAAACCGCATTGAGGTGTGTTGGCTTTGATGTGGGCCTCATTAACCACGTTTTCCAGCAAAGCGTCTAAAAAAAGAAATTAATTTGAAGTCTCTCGCCGTATGTTTGTTGGTGGACAGTGAGCGAATGGAGCGAGAGTCTTAAATCACGGTAATTTTGACACGCCAGTTCTGCGCTCCCATTCGTTTTCTTTTGCCATACACCCTTAACCAGGCCGAATGTAGGCTGTTGTCACAACATCAAATTCAAATGAAGGGTTGCTTCAACGTGTCATTTCCCACACCACAGCAACAAATCAAAACATCGTTGTTCCTGTGATTGCAAAATAGTTAAAAACCATGAGAAAAATGTAAAATAAAAACAATGTTTGCATACAATTAGGTTCCCTGTGCTTTGACTTAAGGATTGTTCCTGCTTTTCAGGAGTGATCAACACTTCAGACACATCTACATATTCAGGGAGTACTATAATACGAGTATAATGTTCGGCTGTTATAAGAAAAAATAGCAACTCCACAGAAACGAAAAAGGAAAATGTAGGCAAAAAGCAGCAGGGATACTTTGCCTCATGAGTTGAAAGATGTTTATTTCACATGTTCAATATGTGGTACGATTGTACAGGAGACTGACTTTACCAGAATTTTCAGTCCCATCTGGAAATGGGTGTGTGTATGGGAGGAGGGGGTACATCTAATTGCTGTGTTTAATTCTGCTCCACCTCTGACAAACCTCTATTCAGAAGGAGAATTGGAGACGATAAAGGATATTGTAAAAACCCAGGGAAAATCTCTGTCCAACCCTGGCACAGAAAGGCATTGTTGGCGAAGTAATTCAGTCCTGGCCTTAAAATTCCCAACTTTCCTCATATTCTTGTTTAGAAGAGGCTTTATACATAAAAACAAGTGTCCACATATTGGAAATGTTTACAGTGGTTAATTTATAGTTTGGGAAATTAACTTCAGCCTAAACCCTAGTATGGAGATGGGTGTACTAGGCTATGGGCTGCAAAATATCCATGGCGGAGAGGCAGTCCAAAGACATCCCAATTCTGCCATGTTCATTTGACACTTTACTGAATTGTCTGCTGCTATTGTGCTAAAACATTCTTCAGTATGGTGCATTTTACAGTAGCTTGTACTACAGATGCAGTGATCTCCGCTGGGAGCAACTGGATCATCAGCTGAGAGTAATCTACTCACATGCTCCCAATTTACTTGAACAAAACATGTAAAGCTTCCAGTAGCCATGGAAAAATATAGATATAAATATAGGTATCTCGATCCAGTTTTGATGTCCAGTACACTATTTCAGCACCAAACTGACACAAGGTCAAAGTATTGTGGCGGGGCACGTTGTTAATGTTGAAAGGAAAGACTTTTAAATCACTCGACTCGCTACAGTTGTGTGTGATCGCTATTTTAATTTATTTACATTAGCCATGCTGGTTTGTTACGTCCACGCCATGGAAGTCCGTTGGCACCTCGGTTCATTTTGGCTTCACATACGACTACTAGTCGTTGAATATTATTTTATTATTCAGACTAGTTCGCTGTGTAGGTTTTTTGTCCACAGGACTTTTTCCTCCACCGCGAGAGTACACGCAGCGGCGGTAATAGCTGAGCCCGTCTGCCCGGCCTAAGCCTCGGTCTGTCATAAGAGACCTCACCCGCGAGAGGGGCTCCTCCGCCGGGTTGCACACGCAATACAGCCCGCGGCTGCGGCTGTAGGAGGTCTCGCTCTTCCAGTTTACTGGATTGAGCTGTACTGATATTCATCCGTGTAGTGGTTCTGGTGTGTTAAGCCCCGATTTGGCTGGTGGTTTTACTACCACGGGCCCTCCGGATTCCGAACAGCACGGCGCCCAGTGTTCCCGGTAACCACCCCCCAGCACACGTGGTGCATCTAGACCTGCATAGCCTGCGCGGCGCTTGCAGTGTGCAGTGCTTTGTTTGGTGCACTTCATCCGTGCTTGGTGTTACTCCTCGGGACCTCCTGTTTTGTTGTCACAAAAGAAAAGGCACAACTCTGTTGTAGTGTTCCCCGGTTTTTCAACCCAGTGCCCAGTGAAGTAACGTGTGGTCAGTGTGTAGTGCCCTTCCCCCACTGTGTTGTGTTGCGTTGCCAGTGGAGACACGCTTACAGGGCAAGTCCCACGAAAGGACCTCGGCTGCTGGTGTGCCTTCGGTACCTGCGCGGCACTGACGGGATGGAGAGACCCCGTTCCTCCTCCTTCCGCCCCCACCGCTGTACCGTTTGTGGCCACCGCACGTTACCTTCTTAGAGCGGTGAGGTGGTCTGCCCCTCTTGTCCAGGACCAGACCAGGGGAGCGGAGCAACAGTGGACCGTGCCCCTGCTCGGGTGCACGCAGGGTCCCAATCACATCCTGGACGCCGATGTTGCCGCCATGTCGTCAGACTGTCCTCCTCTCCAAGCGGGGGTGAGGCTTCGGTGGATCCTTTCTTCCACCTGGCCCTCAGCCCCCATGTCTCCTCTGTCAGGCCAGTGACTGCTGAGGCACCTGCCCCATCACTGGCTGTGACAATTAGAGGACAGAGAGGGAGACCCGTGGAAAGGTGTCCCTGGGCTCCCTCCCTCTCCTCTTCTTCACAGTCATCACTCCACCGAGACGCCAGCACAGGGGCCCAAGCTCCGCAGACAGGGGGAGAGATGCTGCCATCCTGGCTCTCAACACCACGATGGATCAGATCTGCGCTCTACTCGCTGTGCAGGTGGCCCGAGTAGCCCCCCACCTCCGCCTGCCATTTCTTCGGCAGTATCCATAGAGCCAGAGGGGAGTCTGTCTGTCCACTCTGCGGAGGAGTACAGTCAGCAGGTGCAAGCATCAGACCATAGAATTTTGTTTCTCATAGTCTGAGAGTCCTTCAGGTGCCTTTTAGCAAACTCCAGGTGGACTGTCATGTGCCTTTTACTGAGAAGTGGCTTCCGTCTGGCCACTCTACCATACAGGCCTGATTCGTGGAGTGCTGCAGAGATGGTTGTTCTTCTGGAAGGTTCTCCTCTCTCCACAGAGACATGCTGGAGCTCTGTCAGAGTGACCATCGGGTTCTTGGTCACCTCCCTGACTAAGGCCCTTCTCCCCTGATCGCTCAGTTTGGCCGGGCGGCCAGCTCTAGGAAGAGTCCTGGTGGTTCCAAACTTCTTCCATTTACGGATGATGGAGGCCACTGTGCTCATTGGGACCTTCAATACTGCAGACATTTTTCTGTACCCTTCCCCAGATCTGTGCCTCGATACAATCCTGTCTCGAAGGTCTACAGACAATTCCTTGGACTTCATGGCTTGGTTTGTGCTCTGACATGCACTGTTAACTGTGGGACCTTATATAGACAGGTGTGTGCCTTTCCAAATCATGTCCAATCAACTGAGTTTACCACAGGTGGACTCCAATCAAGTTGTAGAAACATCTCAAGGATGATCAGTGGAAACAGGTTGCACCTGAGCTCAATTTTGAGTGGCATGGCAAAGGCTGTGAATGCTTATGTACATGTGCTTTTTTTGTTTTTTATTTTTAATAAATTTGCAAAGATTTCAAACAAACTTCTTTCACGTTGTCATTATGGGGTATTGTTTGTAGAATTTTAAGGAAAATAATGAATTTAATGCATTTTGGAATAAGGCTGTAATATAACAAAATGTGGAAAAAGTGAAGTGCTGTGAATACTTTCCGGATGCACTGTTTATTTAAATATATAAGAGAGAAAGGACTGCTAGATTTTAATACACAATATCAGTGCTACACATGCACATATTTCTGATCATGCAGAGTGTATAGAAGCAAATCCTCTGGTAACGCTAGTTATCGATTGATAAAAGCAGAGTAAACAGAGGTTTAACAATGTAATGGAGTAACACAATGAGAATGTTTTAACAGTGAGGAGAGTTAGATTTTAGAGAAGAGTTAACACTGGTGAGAGTAGTGCAGTGCTAAATTAAATAAAATAAAAAATCACTTATAAGAGTTGCTTATTTAACTCTGAGGCAGTGGTCTCACAAAAAGATCAATCATGTCCATGAGGTTTAATATTGTATGTGGTATTAATCTGTACCTCTTTCGGACACCTTCCTCACGAAAAACTTGTTAAGGATTTTCCCTATTTTTAAATACTCACAGTATGCGTGTTTGACCTCTGTGAACCAAACGAAGTATACAGAGTTCCTCCATTTCATCCTCCAAGTCAGATCAAGCTCTGAGCCTGATCCAAAGGATCAGTTTTGAGTTCTCAGATTTAAAGTCAGAGTGGATATGATTCTTGGATCACTCACTTATTAATGACACCAAACGAGCACAATGGGTTGAATGGCCTCCTCTCATTTATAAACTTTTTTATGTTCTCATGTTCTTAGGTGTCATTCTGCAATTCCTGCAGGAGCTGTTGGACCAGGGCAAGTCCCCATCCATGCTCAAGGTTTATTCCTCATGTCATGTTAGGATAGATGGTGAGTTTCTGGCATCTCTTTTTTTGGTGGCACAGTATCTGAAAGGTACGTGCAGGCTGAGGCCTACTAACGCCCCTTCCCTGCCCCCGTTGGTGCCTTGATGTAGTGCTAGACGTGCTTTCCAAGGCCCCATTTGAGCCCTTGCAATCAGTTGACCTCAGATTAGTGTCACTGAAGATGGCATTTTTGTTGGCAATCACCTCTACAAAACACGTGAGCGAGTTACACACCCTGTCCATTCACCCTGTGTGTGTCCATTTTGTGGGAGATGGTTCCAGGGTTACGCTTTGGCCTAATCCTGCGTTCCTCCCGAAAGTGCTGTCTCCTTTCCATATGAACAGGTCTATTGAGTTGATGGCTTTCCATCCTCCTCCCTTCTCTTTGGAGGAGGAGAGTAGGCTACACCTGTTGTGCCCAGTATGGGCTCTCAGGTGCTATTTGGAGAACACTAAAGATATTTGGTGCTCAGACCAATTGTTTATGTCCTACGGAGCGGGTACCCGGGACCAGGCACTTTCAAAGCAGTGCCTCTCACACTGGATTGTGGACACCATTACTACGGCCTATGAATTGGCTGGAGCCCCAGTGCCTGAACATCTGGTGGCCAACTAAGCTCGAGGTGTAGCCACGTCATGGGCCCTTTTTCAAGGTGCCCCACTGGCAGACATCTGTGTGGCTGTGAATTGGGTCTTGCCGCACACCTTTGTTCGATTCTACAGGCTGGACGTGACAGGCCCGGTTTTGATTTTATTCTTGTGCCCCGGTGTGTATATAGTTAATTTATTATTGATATCAGTAGAGCGTCTGTTGCCGCTAGCTGCTTGTCAGCAGTGTGTAACTTGCTCCTGTGTCCTGCGTGTGGTGCATGAGCTGGCTCCATCACCCCGCAGTGTATATAGTTCATTGGAATAGTTCATTGTCCACTCCTTATTTAAGTTGAGTGTGGACGCCCGCTCCTGTTATTAGCGAAGGCACATTGTTGCCCCGCTGTGTATATAGTTCCATTATTATTAATTGAATTATCCAGCAGTGGCTATCCAGTTGAGCACAGGGTGTGAGACTGCACCCTGTGCTTATATGGTGTGGTCTTGACATTGGCCCCACTCCTAGCTCTGCTAGTAGAGCAGGAAGCCACTATTACTAGGCTTTGTGGTAAGCACAAGGATTCTTGTTGCCCAAGGGGCCCCTGTGGCTTCTATCATAGAGTTGGTACGGCTCCTAGTAGGTATGCCTCGGGGCAGGCTCTCTTACCAGCTCGCTGCCTCCTCCCTTGTGACGGTTTGGTTATACTGTAACCCCTCCCTACTGGCCAAGGGTTGCAAGGTTGTGCAGGAGTTCTAGCTCCCGGCAAAAAGAGAAAGTCTTTGTGCAGACGTCAACTTTTATACAAACAGGAAGTGGAAGGGTTCTGTTTGAGTGATGAGCACAGTGGCCGATGGCAGCTTTGATAGACAAATGTCTCTGATACATTCCAGTGAATGCGTGCTGAAAACCCCTCCCCCTTGGGCAGTGCTTCTTTTCTCAGATAACCACGGTTGCATTTGCATCCTATCATTATTAAAAATCAACGTACCTAAAAACATTCAAAACAGTAATGTTTATTGTGCTGTCAACTGTTCTGGACAGCTAGGAAATCCCCCAGATTTCATTGGGAAATATAGCTTTTTATCTTATTAAAAATTAATGTTTGACGTCACCATTGATGTCAGATCTAAATACTGGTTTTGCCTGTATAGATATTGACCTATTATAGATATATTTAGACAGCAAGCTAACAAAGCCTATAGGTGATAATATTTGATTAAAATAAATATTTAAATTTTTCAAAAATTCTAGCAAATAAAACAAATACAAAATATAAATTAATATTTGCTGAGATTGTTATTGACAACAAATGCCTAGCCCTCCACATTTACTGGAGTTGCTGAAATACTAGCCTTGTCTAGGCCCTATATAAAGCTATTTGTATACAGTCTACTAATAAATAATTGGCCTGATCAAAAAGGCATAATATAATTCTACATGTATTATGTAAAAGTCAAAACATAGCATGATTCAACATGTTTTTAAACAATCGACGATCATGTAACTAGATTGCTAGGAAAATGAAATGCCTTCATTATCGCTCATAATTTCTTAACTTGCATCAAGTTCTTTTTTCCTCCTGTACACTTTGGCATAGTTCACCCTTAATTGTCCAAATTGGCCCAAATTGTCATATCGCTGACTTATGGGGATGACAATTTATTTAAAATGAATTTGATTAACAAATATTTTCACGAAGCATGCACTCAGTAAACTGGGCTGGGGTTTTGTTGGACCAGTGCACTACTGGAGAAGGCTAGCGGAACTTGCGCCAACCTCTGCACAAGGCAGTTGTTTAGTACAATTGCCCCTCAAATTAGCGGCTGTGCACAGAGTGTGCGCAATGGGCCTACGTGTCTTTGTTTTATACAACTGTAAATATAAATCTACTGCCCTCTAGTGTTGGAATTTAGAGTATCAAGTTGAAGTCACAAGGCATTACCCACATGTATCAGTATTTGATTGTAATGCTACTACTCCATTTACGTTTACAGCTATTCTGAAAAATATCAGAAAACAATAACTTATATATGGGTTGAAGTTTTATGAAAGTAGTTTTTACGTGGTTTAAGCCAAATTAGTATATGCAGGGTGAAGCACTAATGTAAACAATGAGTCTTGGACTTGGAAGACTAAAAGCAAAATCAAACCTATTTTAGAAATCAGGGTCAGTCCTTTTTGTTGTTGTTGCAAGAACCACAGTCCCAAGGATCCTATATCTACACTATCTAACTAAACAGAGGATCTTTGGTAGTCGTCCTCCAGTCTGAGTCACCGCAGGCGTCCTACACCACAACATATACTGTGCCACAGTAGGTAGAGTTTAATATACACAAATAAATATACACACTTACTGTCGGTTTTAAATGACATTGTTTACTTACCACTAGCCTAACCAAAACAAAATGTAAAGAAAAAAAACTAAAAAAAAAACAGCAGTACACTGCAATTTTATGACAATATTTGGAAATATTAGTTTTTTTGTACTTGATTTTTAAGTTCTGCTCTGGCCTGCATTAAACCCAGAAGTCATAAGCTTGTTGGTGTCACTGGGTCCTATAAAAACTACTAAACTCTTTCCTTTCAGTTAAGAATTCATTATTTGTAATGTATGATTTTTCATTTTTGTATAGAAATCTCAATGATCTGTATAATACAGTGCACTAAACTAAATGTGATCATAAAAAGGAAAGTCATGAAATTGATTCTTTGAAATTTCACTCAGATTAGCACTAGTTTTGGACTACCCACATTTAGTTTAGTTGGGGCTGTCCAAAGCTAATGAAGGTCTGTGAAACCAACTGTTTTAGTAGTTGGTTGGACAATCAGCCTATCGGACCCTTGGGTGGTCATCTCTACCCTTATGAAAGATTGAGTGAAGGGTTGTGATTTTCAAGTGTTAGATTTTGGAGTATGCTGAGTGAAGGCTCTCTTTTGGGTTTTGAGATGGTGGTGGTTTTCTTTAATTTACTGTAGCTGTTGCTTTGGCTTGAGATTTGATTCTTCATCTCCTTATAGTTTGAGGGCCATATATGTAGAGTTTCCAACTTCCTCCCCCAACAGGGTGCCTCTGTGTCCTCCCTCACCCCAGTGTTCTACATTCCTTGTCTTTCGAAATAGAAAACAGAGCTTTCAGGATCGTATAAGGCAAAATCATTTTGCTTTTTATGTTCGTTTATGGAAAAATAAATGCCTGATTAAATAAAAATGACGACAACTCAAATCACTGTAAGATTCCTTCCACGTTGCCCATTGTGCGTTCGTCATTGGCATGTTTATGACCCTGTCATACCAAAACTTTGATGGTGTATAATGTGTAACCCTGTAATATAGATTGATGCTCCCTAATGCTATCTGTGCCATGTTATTTGAATAAACATTCTAGTCATATTAAAAGCTTTCATTGTATCCAGCTTGAATAGCATCTGCCCCTGCCAAACAGATACAAGCCTCATATAATGGAGCCTATTTTATTCTCTGCAATTGTTGTGATGGCTTATCAAATTATGAGCAGACAAACACTGACACTCCTATTTAGCCTTTCAGTATTATTCTTTTGTCTCAAATGCCATTTTACACCTTCAAGTTTCAGTGGGACAGGGGACAAAAGATAATTTGCACTTGCCAGATTTTAAAGCGGAATATAAGCAAACACTAACAATTAGAACGGATGTGAAACATTTTAGGCATTTTTCAGAAATCTGTAATGAATAAAAAGTTAAAAGCAAAATATGGACCATAATACTGCTGGAAATAGATTCCTTTTAACCCTTAAAATGTTAATTATAATTTACATTGGTCATCAATAAATAATAAATATTAGTAAACCATACTTTTAAGGAATTCTCCTGTGTGCTTTCCTCCTATAAGCATTTTCATTGTAGCAGCTTGTGGAGAATTCTTCCTTCTTTAAATCATCAAAGGTGCACTACATATTCCAAAGCCTATTGCAAAACATTGTTCTAGTTTTGATTGAATAAGTACAAGCTGCATACCTCTCCTGTATCTCTCAACCTTGCCTCTTCGGTTAATATGAATTGTTCTAAACTCGGAACATAAGATCCAACTCCAACACACAACATGTTGTCTGACTTGACTAAAGGGTAATTTACTCTATTCCAAGCAGTGTGTAACCACACCATGCAAGGGTGTCATCAGATCTGTCCAAATCAAAACTTGAATCTCCCTGGGAATTACAAACTTGCACCTGAATGAGATTTAATTTATTGTCCAGAGCCACTTTCTACTCCTTATAAATAAATAAAAAGGTACAAGTTTGTAATTTCCCCTCCCTATGTAGGTAAGAGTTTTGTTTGCTTGAAAGACATTATGTGTAAAATAAGTTAGTACCTAATTAAGTGAGTTATCACCTTATTTTAAAGTCTCCAGTGGTTACAAAAAAATACACATACAAAAACATACAAAATAAAATAACATACAAAAATTTAATCTGTATATTGGTCAGTGTTTTCACTTATTATCCAAGGAAAGCCCCATATTTGTCAGTTTAGAGAATGTGAATATGTGGCCTGTGTCTGCATCATGTGTAAAACACTACAGCCCTCTAAAGAGACTCAGTTTTTCCATCTGCTTGTTACACAAGTCCGTATATTTCTTAAAGGAAGTGTTTGGCAGCATGTAGCACACTGGGATACATAACAATAAGATTATCCAAATCCAATCCAAACCCGGTTGATGAAACTGCTTTAAGATTAAAGACAGAAGAAATAAAAAACACCAGCATGGCATCACAGCATGTCATTTAAGAGACATAAACCAGACAACACTACATTACACTTCCCTGGGTAGAATGAGAGCCAAAGAAGGTTCAGTTCACACTCCTTCAGACTTTTGAATGTAAGCAAGGCTTGACATTCATAATTAAAAATACAGATCACATCTCTCCAATGCCCGAGTATGGCATGTTTAAGCATCTTTTCTCATCCATTTCTAAGAGATCATAAATAAGAAGGATGGAAGGACACACAGATATGGTTTCTGCAATTTAGCATCTCCCTGGCCCACATCAAAGTTACCCAGCCCACAGCCTGATCGGAATTTCCACAGCTAGAGTTTCCTTTTCATTGCCCCAAGCCACAGATTATCTAGGTCTTCAGTTCTGTTGCTGCAGTTGTGCCCACACTATACAGTGAGGGAAAAAAGTATTTGATCCCCTGCTGATTTTGTACGTTTGCCCACTGACAAAGAAATGATCAGTCTATAATTTTAATGGTAGGTGTATTTTAACAGTGAGAGACAGAATAACAAAACAAAAATCCAGGAAAACGCATTTCAAAAAAGTTATGAATTGATTTGCATGTTAATGAGGGAAATAAGTATTTGATCCCCTATCAATCAGCAAGATTTCTGGCTCCCAGGTGTCTTTTATACAGGTAACGAGCTGAGATTAGGAGCACTCTCTTAAAGGGAGTGCTCCTAATCTCAGCTCGTTACCTGTATAAAAGACACCTGTCCACAGAAGCAATCAATCAATCAGATTCCAAACTCTCCACCATGGCCAAGACCAAAGAGCCGTCCAAGGATGTCAGGGACAAGATTGTAGACCTACACAAGGCTGGAATGGGCTACAAGACCATCGCCAAGCAGCTTGGTGAGAAGGTGACAACAGTTGGTGCAATTATTCGCAAATGGAAGAAACACAAAATAACTGTCAGTCTCCCTCAGTCTGGGGCTCCATGCAAGATCTCACCTCGTGGAGTTTCAATGATCATGAGAACGGTGAGGAATCAGCCCAGAACTACACGGGAGGATCTTGTTAATGATCTCAAGGCAGCTGGGACCATAGTCACCAAGAAATCAATTGGTAACACACTACACCGTGAAGGACTGAAATCCTGCAGCGCCCGCAAAGTCCCCCTGCTCAAGAAAGCACATGTACAGACCCGTCTGAAGTTTGCCAATGAACATCTGAATGATTCAGAGGAGAACTGGGTGAAAGTGTTGTGGTCAGATGAGACCAAAATCTTTGGCATCAACTCAACTCGCCGTGTTTGGAGGAGGAGGAATGACCCCAAGAACACCATCCCCACCGTCAAACATGGAGGTGGAAACATTATGCTTTGGGGGTGCTTTTCCCCTAAGGGGAGAGGACAACTGCACCACATCAAAGGGACGACAGACGGGGCCATGTACCATCAAGTCTTGGGTGAGAACATCCTTCCCTCAGCCAGGGCATTGAAAATGGGTCGTGGATGGGTATTCCAGCATGACAATGACCCAAAACACACAGCCAAGGCAACAAAGGAGTAGCTCAAGAAGAAACATATTAAGGTCCTGGAGTGGCCTAGCCAGTCTCCAGACCTTAATCCCATAGAAAATCTGTGGAGGGAGCTGAAGGTTCGAGTCGCCAAACGTCAGCCTCGAAACCTTAATGACTTGGAGAGGATCTGCAAAGAGGAGTGGGACAAAATCCCTCCTGAGATGTGTGCAAACCTGGTGGCCAACTACAAGAAACGTCTGACCTCTGTGATTGCCAACAAGGGTTTTGCCACAAAGTACTAAGTCGAAGGGGTCAAATACTTATTTCCCTCATTAACATGCAAATCAATTTATAACTTTTTTGAAATGCGTTTTTCTGGATTTTTTTGTTCTTATTTTGTCTCTCACTGTTAAAATACACCTACCATTAAAATTATAGACTGATCATTTCTTTGTCAGTGGGCAAATGTACAAAATCAGCAGGGGATCAAATACTTTTTTCCCTCACTGTATGTCAGAAAAAGTCTTTGCTGAAGTAATTTACCCTAGGCTGCACCACAAGAATCATGGTATCTTTGCAAGGTACCCATTTTTTTTGAGCACAGGTAGTCACATCAATTCAGAAACACTTTCCACACATATTCTTACACTCGCCAAGTGTTTAGTAAAACCCCATGCCATTTCCCTTAAAAAAAGACACTTTGTATCCTGTATAAGTTAGGCTTGAGTGGAACCTATTATCTATACTGTATGATCTATCTGTCCTCTGAATGAAAAATGTAAAATAGAAGATGAAACTATCAATTTGGAAAGACTAGCCCATTGTCAATATCCTCGGTGAATCTCAATTTATTTTTAAACTGTTCTTCCACTTTATACACGGGCCTTTGTTGCATCCCATTGAGCGATACCATCCTTGAGAGAAATCACCAAAAATAAGTGTGTGTGTGTGTGTGTGAGGGGTTGGGGGGGGAACTTCCCAAATACATTCCTACACTGAAATTATTAAAGTACACTCTCTTATATTCAGGGCATACGGTAGTTACCTTCACTGCTAATGGAAAATCCATTGATTGCTGCAAAACCTGCCTTAAAACTGAATGAACAGGGTTAAAAAATAAAAAAAAATCCTATGAGCATGTGTAGCTGGTGAGGTCGGAGCGCCCCACTCTGGATTTACACACCGCAGCAACTCCACCCAGTAGAGTATTAAGCCCACTACACCAAAAGACTGGGACTCCAAGCGCAGGAGGCTTAACACTGTACTAATTTTTCTGAGGTCACTTAGTAAGTCACTTGTAATGTGCTCATTTTACCATGAGTCTTGTTACACATGCCCACAAACATCGGAATGTTGGACTGAATTCAACTCCTTCCTCTTGGGGTTAACAGATTCACCCAAGAAACAATAGTGAACAATAAAGTGAACAATAAAACACAAGAGTAAAAACAAAAACAACAAGTAGTTCAGAGCTTCTGCAAACACCATTTAATCCAACAATTATATGTTATTAATGGTTTTGAACTTTTTTTGTATTCACTTTCTTCCATAGTTGTCATAAAAACAGAGCTTACTATTTTACCCATTTTACAAAGCAATCTGGGTTAAGGTATTCAGATAAGTAGAGTAGTAGAAATAACTGAAATGAGGATTCAAGTCCAGGATAAGATGTTCAATGACAAGAATGTGAGATGCAGAGATTGCAGGGAAAGGATACAACAAAACCACAACCAATGAAGCAAAACAAAAAAGAAATCCCCCAAAACTCCCAAACGTTTAAAGGAGGTCAGTACAATATGTTAAGCAGTGCTTTGGACTGGAACAAGAACGAAGAAAATATCTAAAGCAATTTTGTAGAATGGAATCCTTCGTCTCTAATCACCACCACTTCCTCTGGAAAGCGGATTTTGCTGGAAATGTATGACCTGGAATACTCCAACCGACACCAAAATGATCACAATCACCAAGGTAATGAAGAACAATATGAGTGAGGTCAGATTGAGACAGCGGGCTGTTGCTCCATACTCGCAAGCACCTTCCAAGTCTCCAATAACCTTCCTGTCCCGTGCCTAGAAAAAGAAAACAAACAGAATAAATTCAAATGTTGTCTTAGCACAGTGCTTTTACAGTAAATAACCGATGACTGCAGGACACGGAGGAGATAACACGAAGCACTAATGATCAAAATGATCAGATGGTAACATCTATGATAAGTGTCATGAAATGAGCTAGGAAAAGATTAATTTCGGACACCATAAATGTGGTCTGGGAGATGATTAGGTCCGTAATTGTCCTTTAGCACTGCTAAACTTGAGCAACAGGATACTTTAAACCTCTATTGCACACATAATAACAATTGTAAAGCAAGGTTTTCTTTGATTTAATTTATTTAAACATGGTCTATATTGCAAAAAATAGAACTTTTTGTTCCCCTCATGAGCATTTTGGGAATTCAGTTCTAGGTATGTGTGCTGGATGTAACATTTTGCAACTGCTGAATCAATAAAACTACATAAGTATAGCTTCAGTAAAATTAACAATTACAATTACCACTCCTCTGAACACTTTTGAACCAAGCTGCTATATATGAAAGCATACAGGACAACCATCACTTTTATTGCACCTCAGGGCTTCCAGGGTCCTCTTACTGACAACTTACAACAAAAAAGATCTTATGATCAAATGGCATCCTGCCATTGGTTTATTAGACTGTTACCTTGGAGTAACAGGTTGCAACTACAGAACTGAAACTGTGTGTATTATGCAGCAAAAACTGGATCATTACCCTTGTGTTACAAAATGCAATAGGGTTAAGAAAGTGCAGCTTTGATAGATTAGGGAGGGTTATTTGTAATGGAAACATTTACAGTATGCTTTTAATAAGTTGCGTTATTTGTTGTGGTTCTTTTGTTTTTCTGAATCATGTTTTCCTTTATTAAATCTACACTTTACAATTAGGCAAGATTTTTAAAGACTAGCAGATAAGGGAATGATCAAATGTTTTTTTCACCCCACCTTAAAAATGTTTATTTAAAACTAAGGCAATGAGCTCATTGTTATGCTTCCTGACACAACTATAGCCTGGGGCAGGGGGCGAGGTTTGGCAAGTGCGTCAAATGTAAGATGATCCTCCAACTAAAACAAAGAAGTAGGCCTACACTTGATGAACACTTATTTTTCCCCATCATTTTCATTCTATTTCAACACGAGTTCCTGGAAATAAAACAATGAGTTGGCTTCCAGTTACCACAAGCAGTAACTGGTCTATTTGATTTCCATTGTCAACTAGGATGTGGGCTTCAGATCACTACTTCATTTTGTAAAAAAATCTAACAAAAAAACAACTGGGGAAAAATACTAAAATCTGGTTTAATTTCTCATGAGGTGCAGATGATGAACCCATTACAGAAACCATCTCCATGTTATCCGAAACAAAGGAGAACTGACAAAATACCTATTGCCATGTTATGAATGTTAACATGGTATATTCAGAAATCTATCCCAAACCAGGGGTGTCCAACCCTTGTCCTGGAGAGCACCAAACCACTTAATCTTATAGGTCACCCTAAATCACCTATTTCTAAATACTGGGAACACATGCAAGTTATTAATCAATTAAGCAAGACAACCAAGTGAATTCTTCCCTTGGGAGGCTGCAGGTATTCAGATAATTACTCCAATAGTTTCTAAAGGACTGAATTTAGGACCTGCTTCATTGATCAGAATGAAATACTTCCAGGTGTTTATAAATTGGTGATATGAGTGTGACCTCTAAAACCTGATGGATTGGGTCTCTCCAGGACCAGGGCTGGACACCCCTGGCCCAAAGCAACTGCAGATCTGTAGACTAGTTGAAATAGAGGATAAGTCAAGTTCAAACCCCACTACAAACATATGTCTTTGTTTGTGTTTGTTTGTTTTTTAACAATAAAGATATAGTAACCCTTCTATTACTAATCCCATACTTGGTTGAAAAATAAACCGAATTAATGGTGTTGTGATCTTGTACTACAGCATTTTCAATAAGTAAATGTGTAAACAAATATTCGTTTTCAACTGAAAATAACATCATAATGTACAATAAGTAAATAGATGTTTTCAATATATTTCGCACAAATATATAGCCTATTTTACATAACTTAATGAAATTGAGACACGAAGTTAACTAAAGGGGGTCTTCGGCTATGTTTTGGGGTCGGTGGCCCAAGAAAAAACGTGCACAAGATGAGTTTTGACCTGTCCGCAGTAAGTTACACGAAGTATGGCAAAACAACACATGTATAGGTTTCCAAATGCATTTATTTTTATGATAACACAAACTGTTCAGAAACGGGTTATTTCAGCCCCCTGGTTTGGCTTCCCTCTGAAAAATACATAATTTAACAGTAGAAAGTATCCACATTAATGCAGTCGGCAGAGCTGCTGTCCCTGGTGCAGCCCAGAGCCATTAACATGCCAAGTTGTTTTAGTTCAAAATCAAGCTAACAGATGTATACATTTGAGGCGATGTAATAAACGAATGTATCAGACATTGCTTTTGCCGAGTTCTTTAATACGGCATGACGAGACGCCCCCTGCGGGCTGCAGGAAGTTCATCTGGGAGACTTTTTCGCACAGGGGGCGTATTTCTGGATGGTTTCTTGTAATTTGGATATTTAAGTTGGAATGTCGCTTACTAAAATAAACCATGATCCATGTTTAAAAAATGTATCGACCATCCTAATATTTGATCAGAAACGGGTGTGAACATACATGGAAATAGGGAAGAAACATTGCAGCTAGTTCTAGTTAAGTTGTTGTTCTTGATCTATTTTGTTTTAACTTGTACACTGTAGGCTTATACTATTTTAACTTTACATTTTCTATTCTGCTTATACTGTTTTTACCTCGTAACAAAATTATGAACACAAAGGCTCTACATACATTTTTTATGAACGCTATACTCATAGGTGGAATTTAACTTTTTTTTATTTATTATTAAACTACATGTTTTATAATATATCCAGAGCAAACGGTATGGAGATGCATACATAGGTCTGTCAATACAACTGATCATTCAAAACTAAATGGGATCATAAAATTAAGTTTGATTATACAACTAACAATTAAATCCACCATACAAACTTTTTGACATCTTCCGAACTCTAGATCGTGTTCCTGGGGCGCAGATTCCCGCAGTTCTGCAGAATTCCATCGATCCCATTGGTGCAGCGGCGCAGATCCGCGCAGAACTGCGGACACCTGCGCTACACGAACACGACCCTGGTTAACTGCGGCGCTGAAGTGCCACTAACCTTGACGGAGAAATAGAGAGCGATAAAGCCCAGGCAGAAGTAGTTCATGTACATGGTGTTGAAGAGAGACCAGACTATGTGGTCGCGGGGCGACGCGGCAGGTGCAGCGGCGTTTCCCACAGTCGAGCTGCGGCTGACCAGGGTTACTGCCCGGGGCTCCTTGAGGCGCTCATAGTTGTTGCTTTGCATGGGCAGAAACTCGGGAGAGTACTGGATATTTTCCATAGTGGAGATCCCTTTCGTGCAAACCGTGGACTAACAAAAGAACAGAGCTCGGGTGCCTTGGACAGTTTTCACTAGACAAGAGTCTGGGAGGTTAGGAAAGGCGGAGCGCTGGATCTCCTCTTCAAATAGAGAAAAGAGAATGATGATCTCGCCCTCACTAGTCTCCGTTAGAAAAAGCCACCCACCCCCATTTCTCCTGAGAAATCTCCACCCCTGCCTACAGAGGTAGCACTGGTGTCTCGCTCATGTAACGCAGATGACCGCAGTTCTGCGCTGCTGCACCAATGGGATCGGTGGAATTCTGCAGATCTGCGCAACTGCAGAAATCTGCACTTCTAGAAGGCGAACTCGAGTTTAGCTGCGTGAATGCGCCCTGAGAGAATTGCTTTAATCGCTGCCGAATAAGGAATTAACGTACTGTCCTGCCTTTCCCGAAATCACACCCCCATTTTTCATTCCCAGAAAACGAAACATCTGCGAACATCAAAGGAAAACGAAACTTAGCTCTTCGCTGTAATTAATTGACAAAAACCATGTGCTCTATTATAATAATAATAATAATAATAATAATAATAATAATAATAATAATAATAATAATATAAAGATATGTGGTAGTGTATATAGTAGTGTGCACCTTTATTAGAAACCTCCTTTGATTCTATACTTTTTACTGGATCATAATAATCATATTTTCATTCATGCTGTTATCGAAGAATGGCAATTAGCGTGTTGAGTTTTGAACACAGTAATAAAGCTGCCCCAGACATTGATACTGAATGCTTTTGTATTATAAGGAAAATGGCGACCAGGGGTTTTCAAAGTTTGAGATATTTGTTTATTGCCCAATTGAAGGTAACTGGCTGCAACACAGCTTATTAAGTGTGTCATAGCAAAGGGGGTGAATACATATGCAGTTTTTTTTAATTTGTAGTAATTAATAAAATATAATAGATTTTTTCCCAACATTAACATTATGTAATACTAAATGAAATTATGTCTATTATAATATATAAATTAAATCTTTAGTTCCAGATTGTAACACTAAAAAATGTCCAAAAGGGGTGAATACATATGTAATCCACTCTATAATATATTTCCAATATAGTATTTCATATCATATCGATTCTACTGTACTCTTGTAAATCGTGAAAGTTGCCTGAGATAACTGCACCTCCAGCTATCTGCTCTAAATGTGATCATGTATAGGTAGTTAATAGATTAGCAAAACAAAGAATAGCACAAGAGGGAGAGCATCAGATTAAAATGAACAAAGTGTAAAGTTGTGCAAACCAGGTGGCCAGTCACCTGTGAAACGAGTTCGAATCGATCTGATTTGACGTGCCTTAAAAATGACACCGACCAATGAAACACGAGAGCAAGACGTGGATTGGAAAAGCTTATGATCTGCGTGTCTAACTACGAATAATTATACAACAGTGCAAATAAATATAGACCGACAATTTCTTAAAAATTACCTTTTAAAATAAGCTTTTAAGGATCTCTGTTAGTTGCAAGTTTTTAAATCCTCCTAAACTTTTTTATTGCTTGCTCCTTAATTGGCTATCCTGCTTGTTTCCTGCTTGTCTTTTTACTGTGTCTGGTTTGACGCTTGCTTCAGTGTAGCCCGCGGGTATAATAAGATCACGTTATAAATAAAATGTATAATATGAATATGAGTAATAATAATAATAATAATAATAATAATAATAATAATAATAATAATAATAATAATAATGTTGAGGAGGTACAGTGGGCTCCAAAAGTCACCCCTGACTGGCAATGCACAACCAATACAAAAAATATAAACAATATAATTATAGAGATAAACTCAAAATACCAACATGTGAGAAATACTGTACTTTATTGTTTCAATGGAACCACCCAAAATCATATAATTATTTAATACAAAATACATTTCACCAAAATCAAGTTTCATAATTATTGGCACTACTCATTTAGTACTTCGTGCAACCACCTCTGGCAAGGATAGCAGCATAGCAGAGTCTTTTCCTGTAATATTTGACAAGGTTAAGGAACACATTTGGAGGGATTTTGGACCATTCCTCTATGCAGATCCTTTCAAGATCCTTCACATTCTTGGGTTTGCGCTTATCAACTGCCCTCTTCAACTCAGCGCACAGGTTTTCGATTGGATTGAGGTCCGGCGAGATGGCCATGGCAGAACATTGATTTTGTTGTCACAGAACCATTTCTGTGTGAACCTTGAGGTATGTTTTGGGTCATTGTCTTGTTGGAAAGGTCACCTACAGCCAAGTCCCAGCCTTCTGGCAGAGGCAACCAGATTGTCAGCCAAAATTGCCTGATACTTGGTGGAATTCATTATGCCATCAATCTTAACCAGTGGCCCTGGACCTCTGGAAGTTAAACAGCCCCAGAACATCACTGACCCACCACCATATTTCAACGTGGGTATGAGGTGCCTCTCCTTGTATGCTTCTCTGTTTCGACGCCAAATATGACGATGCTGTATCTGACAAAATTTTGGTCTCATCTGACCCAAGCACCTTCTTCCAGTCATAATTTAAACGACATTTGGCAAACTCCAAGCGCTTGTATCTTGGGGTCAGAAAGGGCTTTCTTCTGGCAACCCTTCCAAAGATCCTGTGGTTGTGGAGGTGGTATCTGATGGTGCTTTTTGAAACCTGGTGACCCCAAGATGCCACCAATGCCTGCAATTCTTTCACAGTGATTCTTGGGGATTTTGTTGCTTCTCTCACCATCCTCCTCCCTATTCTAAGGGCAAAATGTATTTGCGTCCTCTACCTGTCAAGTTTTCAACTGTTCCATATCTTTTGAATTTGTTAATAATTTCCCTGACAGTGCTCAGTGGTATATTCAATCATTTGTAGATCTTCTTGTAGCCATTACCAAATTTAGGTCTACGACCATCTGTCTCTTTTGAACTGCCAGTTCTTTTGTTTTCTTCATGGTGTTGGATGACAAAGGGATATTGCATGTGTGTTTTTTTATACCCTTGTGAAACAGGAAGTGATGTAATGGCTTAGTGTACTTAGTGCGATTTTAACAGATCCAAGGTGTAATAATAATAATAATAATAATAATAATAATAATAATAATAATAATAATAATAATAATTAATACATTATTAATAAAAAGTGCCATGTCCTTGACGGACAACTTTTTGTATGTCAGACTATACATAACGGGTCAGATCCAGTACCACAGCCGTCTTTAATTTTTAATTTTTAATTAATTTATTTTATTTTATGACTGGGTTGCCGTGGAAACCATGGGAGGCTGGTTGCTTGCTTCTCAGGGAACCTGTATAGAGAATTAGTGTTTGTCGAAAAAACAATTGCATACATTACAAACTGCATTCAATTGTTGTTTGGCATTAGTACAAGCCTTGGCATTTGGAACCAAGGACTTAGAAGCACCTAGGATGGCCAGGTGGATCTGGCTGCTGCTGTTGTTTTATGATAAATTCCAATTATGAAAGCCCGTTTCCACCAACAATTTAAAAAAGTAAGAGAGATTTATTATTTTTGTATTCACAAAGTTTCTATGTTTCCATCAAACTTTATTTTTGCACAGCCAATGTAAGCACATAAAAAACAGTATGATACATTAAATCTGATTAAACATTTAATAAAGTAGTAATTTGGTAAATTTTTAGCTATCAAACAACTAAATACATTTGGTTTCCACATGGGTTGATACAAAAATTGAAGTTTTCAATATAAAAAGCACTCATCAACTGTTCCATATCTTTTGAATTTGTTAATAATTTCCCTGACAGTGCTCAGTGGTATATTCAATCATTTGTAGATCTTCTTGTAGCCATTACCAAATTTAGGTCTACGACCATCTGTCTCTTTTGAACTGCCAGTTCTTTTGTTTTCTTCATGGTGTTGGATGACAAAGGGATATTGCATGTGTGTTTTTTTATACCCTTGTGAAACAGGAAGTGATGTAATGGCTTAGTGTACTTAGTGCGATTTTAACAGATCCAAGGTGTAATAATAATAATAATAATAATAATAATAATAATAATAATAATTAATACATTATTAATAAAAAGTGCCATGTCCTTGACGGACAACTTTTTGTATGTCAGACTATAAATAACGGGTCAGATCCAGTACCACAGCTGTCTTTAATTTTTAATTTTTAATTAATTTATTTTATTTTATGACTGGGTTGCCGTGGAAACCATGGGAGGCTGGTTGCTTGCTTCTCAGGGAACCTGTATAGAGAATTAGTGTTTGTCGAAAAAACAATTGCATACATTACAAACTGCATTCAATTGTTGTTTGGCATTAGTACAAGCCTTGGCATTTGGAACCAAGGACTTAGAAGCACCTAGGATGGCCAGGTGGATCTGGCTGCTGCTGTTGTTTTATGATAAATTCCAATTATGAAAGCCCGTTTCCACCAACAATTTAAAAAAGTAAGAGAGATTTATTATTTTTGTATTCACAAAGTTTCTATGTTTCCATCAAACTTTATTTTTGCACAGCCAATGTAAGCACATAAAAAACAGTATGATACAGTAAATCTGATTAAACATTTAATAAAGTAGTAATTTGGTAAATTTTTAGCTATCAAACAACTAAATACATTTGGTTTCCACATGGGTTGATACAAAAATTGAAGTTTTCAATATAAAAAGCACTCATCAATATGGTATCTTATTGTCTCGACTGGCCCTACAAACTGCATATGCATACATAAACAGTTGTCTTGCTGACTCCAAATGTCTTACATACAGTGAAGCCCTGATGTGTGCAGTGCTGGGTTTTACAAGATTGTACATGGCAATAGTGATTCATTTGTCAGTGTATACTACAATTTTAGATGCAATAAATGACCCTATAATGTTACACAGCAGAGGGGACTGTTCTTTTGCCATTCAGGAATGTGTCAGCCAACGGTGAAGCATAAAATTACGTTCTACAAAGAATTTCCATAGTTTCTTAACTCAAGTTATGTTGCAAAGGGATGGTGTGCGGAGGCAGAAAAGTAATTTCTTCCAAATGCTGGTGCACTACATGGCTGTCAATTAGAGACTTCTGACTGGCACTTTAAAATAATCGCTTTCTCACAATAGGGTGAATGACTGGGGAGTTTAGTCTGTGAGGAGACTGACCCTGTTGGGTCTTGTCATTTTAATCTGGGTGTATTACTGCTTTATCTATACTGCTTAAACTCTAAATATGACCTGTATGACATTAACAATCTTTTGTGTGGATCTGCAAGGAACAGATAGTTTGATAGTTCAGTAGTTCGGTACAACACTGAGAATGAACAACGGTTGTCTTTCCTTGGGAAAAAACATAGTCAATAACAGAAAAGTTCATTTGAATTCATAATATGCCCATTAAAAACTGTTATAAAATACTAGTTGTGTCATTGCAGTATTTATAAGGCCAGAATATATCAGAGTTCTTTCCAATGTATTATTATTTTATACTATCCTAATGTTTAATATTTTTAGCCAAAGAGATTTTTCAACAAACATCTGCATACACATTCAATTTGGCTTATAATTTAAAACAAACCAACACAGCTGATAATTAAAAACAAAACAAAAAACAACACATACGAACACATATTTTTATTTCTTTGCAGATGCCCTTATCCACGGAGACTTACAACATAAGTGCAATACAAAGTGCAAGAATACAGTTAACTACAAGGCATCAAACATTACAAATTCAAATTTACATTAAACAAAGCAATTCAAGATATAATACATTTTACAACTTCCAATTTATACAGTAAGTGCAGAGATACTTCCTGCAAAGTAAAGCTAAGTGCCGTCAAGATGTAAGGTCACAGTCAAGGGTTACGGGAAAGGGAGCAAGGAGGAAATCAATCAATAATGCAAGAAGCATGATAAAATGCTATGAAGTGCTATCTAACGGGGATTAAAAGGACTAATATTACAAGTGCTGTCTGAAAAGATGTGTCTTGAGTAAACTCCGGAAGGAGGTCAAGGACTCTGCTGTTTTGACTTCAGTGGGAAGGTCGTTCCACCATTTGGGAGCCAGGGATGAGAAGGAGCGGCTCTGGAGGAAGGGGAGTGGAGAGGAGTTAGTCTTCTGGCACCGGAAGAGAGCAGTGGTCTGGAGGGGATGTATGGAGAGACGAGTGTCTGAAGGTAGCTTGATGCAGTGTGGTCGAGACAGCGGTAGGTGAGGGTCAATGTCTTGAACTGGATGCGTGCCGGTATCGGGAGCCAGTGGAGGGAGCGGAGCAGTGGAGTAGCGTGTGAGAATCGGGGCAGAGAGACACCAGACGAGCCGCAGAATTCTGGATGAGCTGGAGTGGGCGGGTAGTAGTTGCAGGCAGGCCGGCCAGGAGGGAGTTGCAGTAGTCCAGGTGGGAGAGGACCAGGGACTAGACGAGCAGCTGAGTCGAGTAGTTGGTGAGGAAGGGACGGATGTTGCTCAGGAAGAATCTACAGGTGCGTGTCAGCGTGGTGCTGGGTATAGGACAGCGCAGGATCGAGGGTGACTCCTAGATTTTTAGCAGAACAAACCAGGTGAGAGCAGTCATAGAAGATTCCAAGGTCAGCGAGGCAGGAGAGGAGGATGGAGTGATCAACGGTGTCAAATGCTGCAGAGAGGTAAGGAGGCAAGGAGGATGAGGACGGAGGAGAGGGAGGCTGCCCGAGCACAGCTGAGGGAGTCAGTGACTGCCAGGAGAGCCGTCTCAGTGAAGTGAGCTGTGCGGAAGCCGGATTGCAGAGGATCAGGGAGTGACTGTTGGGACAGAAAGTCAGAGAGCTGACGGTGGACCTTTGAGAGAATCTTTGAGAGGAAGGGGAGTAGGGAGACAGGACGGTAGTTCTGAGGAGAGGTGGCGTCAAGGGTTGGTTTCTTGAGGAGTGGGATGACAGCAGCTTGTTTAAATGCAGAGGGGAAACAGCCAGAGAGGAGTGAGGAGTTGAGGAGGTAGGAGATGAAGGGGAGAAGATCAGGAGCGGTCGCTTGGAGGAGGCGAGAAGGGAGAGGGTCCAGGGCACACGTTGTAGGTTTGTGACGTAGGAGGAGAGCGGAAACTTCAGCATCTGAGAGAGGTGAGAATGAAGAAAAGGAAGCTTTGTCGGTGGGAGGATTAGGTGTGATGGGAGAGGAGGGGGGACTGTTGAAGAGCTTGCGGATGTCTGCGATCTTAGAGGAGAAGAAGGAGGCGAAATCATCAGCAGTGAGAGATGAGGGGGAGGGGGGGCAAGGAGGGAGGAGAAGGTGGAGTAGAGTTTGCGGGGGTTGTTGACAGTGAATTCAAAGAGTAAGATTTCTTGGCTGAGGTGAGTGAGGAGGAGAATGTTCAGTGGCACGCAGACTAGTTCAGATGGAGAACAGCAGAGAGTCAAAGCTGAGGAGGGGAGGGACAGGCAGGATGAGACATGAGAGGACAGAGAGAGTCAAGGGAGGAGGTGAGGGAGGAGAACAAAGAGGAGGTAGCACAGTTGACAGATAAATGGAAGGTAAGAGTGAGAGCAGTGGAAGCAAGGGTGGAGGGGGAGACAGAGCGGAGATTATGATGGAAGGTGACAGAGAGAGTGGGTGGGGTGGGGATGGAGGGGAAAGGGAGAAGGAGATGAAGTGGTGGTCTGAGAAGTCCATGGGTGTCACAGAGAGTGTCGAAGGGGAGCAGCCTCTAGAGAAGATGAGGTCTAGCTGGTGGCCAGCCCTGTGAGTGGGGGGAGACGGGGAGAGAGAGAAGTTAAAGGAGTGAAGCAGAGGAAGAAGTCCGGCACAATGGGAAGGGTTGGAGAGGTGGATGTTGAAGTCTCCCAGGAGGATGGTAGGTGAGGACAGCGAGGGGAGGGAGGAGAAAGAAAGTCGAGTTCATCCAGGAAGGAGGTGAGTGGACCGGGGGGGACGGTAGAGAACTAGAAGGAAGAGGAAAGAGGGAGAGGCGATTTCCACTGCATGGAATTCAAAGCTGTGGGTCGTGATAGAGGAGAGAGAGGGGGGGACAGAGAAGAGGAGAGAAGGGGAGAGCAGGAGCCCTGTTCCTCCTCCCTGCCCAGTAAGACGAGGGGAGTGGGACAGGACAAACAGAGAGGATAAGGCAGCAGGGGTGGTAGAGTTGTCCGGGGAGATCCATGTCTCGGTGAGAGCGAGGAAATCCAGGGAGTGGTGGGAGGCGAAGGAGAAGATGAAGTCGGCCTTGTTGGAAGCTGAGTGGCAGTTCCACAGGCCTGCAGAGCGTGAAGTAGAGGGGAGGGAGGAGGAGGGGAGAGGCAGAGAGATGAGGTTGGAGGGATTAGGGAAGCAATGGCTTGCAGGTGCATGCCGAGAAGACGGAGAGAGCAGGACGGGAATTGAAGAGATCGTCTTGGCTTCTTGCTGTTGCTGTGCAGAGTCTCCTCGCTGGAGTACCACAGTTAGAGTCCCTACCCTTTGGAGATGGGGCCCTTCGGAAGGGGGGAACTGAAGGCTGCTGGCACTGACTGCTGGCGCAGGGGTCCAGGGGGCTGTTAAATAGTTCACCTGTAACACAACACCTGTGTTGAATGACACAAGGCTGTGGGGATGACCTTCGCTCCCACACAGGACTGCTAATAGCACAATTAATAGCTGCTTAATATCTGAATACAGAGACAGTGCCGGACACACGCAGTTACACTGAACAATAGCTCGTAGTAATGCTAAATAAATGCTAAATAATCACAGCCTTCAATGTAACGCTTCTGATTTACAGACAGGGCGTGTCGAGTGTGCTAAGTAAATTGCTAAATTAACTAACAAACAGTCGCTGCTGTTACTACAATACAGGTGCAAGATATACAATTCCTAGCTAACCAAGTAACCACATAAACAATCAATGTAACTCTTAACTAAACAAAGAAACACAAGAGAAAAAGCGATACTTAAATGCAGCGAGTTTTTAGTTTGCTAGCTAGAGCGAGATTGCGTCAGTAATGGAGTCTCATGTATTTTGTACAGTGTATATATGCAGAGGTGATGATCTGTGGCTGTGTCGTGTCATCTGCATTTCCTTTGTTTCTGACCAGGTACATATTTTTTTTTTTATTTTGCATCGTGAATGTTTTATGTAATTGTCTATCAGTGATTTGTTTTAAGTTAGAATCATCCCAGTCTGCAAGCGCCAAACCAGCGTGTATGTATGCAGAGGTGATGATCTGTGGTTGCATCGTGTCATCTGCATTTCCTTTGTTTCTGACCAGATTGTCCAATAAAGCAATGACTGATGGTACATGCTGGAGTCCTGTTGCTGTTTATAAAAAAAATACACAACGCAAGAAGAGTACCGTTATATACACATCCCAAGGAAAGTATTTGGTCTGACAAAATAAATACAAAAGACAGACATAAATAGTTTACTCATCAGTATAAGGGTAAAAATTCTTTCAGGAGTAATCCCAGTTTAGGTACAATGCAATTGTAGTGTGGTTAAAAACATGGATCCAGAGTCAATCACACTGAACTACTGACTTACCAAAGCAAGCAGTTACATTATTTTTTTTACAATAGAATATTTAATATGCTAATAATGGTTTCTAGCCTAGTTTCTATGCCTGTTAAATTAATCTAATTAAAGAGAATATTTGTTTTCAGTGTGAAGGTTTGTGGAATTGTTAACTGGGTTCAAAAATTACATATGCCCCACTAGAGGCCCTACCAGTATGAAGTAACACATTCCAACCCGCTTGCCCTTCCCACTTTCTGCATGAAAAATGCACATCTGTACGATTTAACTGACCTCATCGAGTGAGCAAGGGAGTGGGACCAAAGAAGGGGGGGGGTGAAAAGTGCTCAGTGGTATAACCTGCAGAACTCAGAAAACTGACTTTTGTTTTGCCCGTGAACAGGGCGCAGTTTGCAGGCAACTGGACACACCTCCACGATCGGCCATAGCTGAACTGGGCCGGACACGGCGGGGAAGGCCACGGGGCCGAGGAGCAGGCACAGAGGGATGGGCAGAATGGAAGTCCACGAGGAGTGAGGGGTCAAGGACATTGGAGGCCGGAACCCAGGAGCGCTCCTCTGGACCGTATCCCTCCCAGTCCACCAGGTACTGCAGTCTCCCCTGGAGGCGATGGGAGCGGAGCAGGGAGTGCACTGCATAAGCAGGATGGTCATCCAGATCCAGAGGAGGGGGAGGAGGAGGAGAAGGAGAAGAGCCAGGTGGAGCAGGAGCAGTCGAGTGATCCGACACCATTGGCTTCAGGAGGGAGACGTGGAAAGTGGGAGTGATCCGGTAGTGCGGGGGCAACTACAGGCGGTAGGCTACCGGATTGACCTGGCGCAGAACCCAGAAAAGACCAATGTACCGGGGGCTGAGTTTTTTGGAGGGGAGCTTAATCTTGATGTCCCGTGAACAGCCAAACCTCCTGTCCTGGCAGATATTGAGGTGTAAACCGTGGCGGACGAGGAGCCCTGGCGCAGCACAATGAGCTGTTCCCCGGCATCTCTCCCTTCCACTGGGTGTTGGAAGATGTCCAGGAATTGTGTGAGGAAGTCAGTCTGGGACCATGTCACCTCCCCCTGTTGCTCCCAGACAGCGGCAGCCCATCCGAGTGGTTTCCCAGTCAGGATGGTGACAATGAAGGCGATCTTAGCCTCTTCGGTGGGGAAGGACGTGGGCAGGTGGGCAAAGTACAGCTGGCACTGCAGTACAAAGCCCTTGCAGTGGTCGGGGGAGCCGTCGTATTTCCCCGGAACAACCAGCTGGACCGGCTGGACAGGAGCTGCAGGGGTGGCAGCAGGAGCCGGATCAGCCGTCACCGGGGGAGTAGGCTGCTGTTCGTGTAGGTGTTCAAGGAGCTGGTCCAGGGCAGTCACAATCCCCTGGATAAAAATCCACGCTGAATAAAAATGCTTGTCATCTAAAATCAACCCCGGCGTGTCCTCCAGTCACTGTTAAAATAAATAAGCCCCATAAAAAGCCCAATAAAGATCGGGGCTAAAACGATGGCAGCAATGTTGAGATTCCGGGCAAATCCTCCCAAATCCTCCCATATATATATGTCACGGGTGGCAGTGAACACTGAACCCAAACCTAGTCCCACTACGACACCCAAGTTTATTAATGCAAGATGGGGACTCGCTACCACCCAATATTCCCTGTGCAGGTTCGTCAAAATCTCATACACATACACAAGAAGGTCGAATAGAAAAGATATTTATTTTATGTAATAAAAGTCTGTTAGTCCTATAAGTATTTTTCTCCAACAGTTAAAATTGCCTTTAATTTGTCTGGGTGAATAAAATATTAAAACCAATACAAAAGCTAAAAATAGAAAAATGAGCTATACTAACTCTAACTAAAAGTAAGCCTAGAAAAATACCCCCTACTCCCTGAGTTCACTAGCAGCAATATACAAGGGAGAATGAAAGGAAAGGAATAAATATTCCCGATGCACAGTCCTATATATGGTGATCACCACCTGTCCCAGTCCGGCCCAGAACACGGCGCTGATTAAGAAAAGAGGGAGAGAGAAAGAATGGAACAGGTTCAGGGAAAGGACACGCTCGCTCAAAGCTAAATGCTGTAATCACACACACTTGCGGATGGTATTAAATACGTCCCTTTCTCACCCTTTTCGTCCCTTTTCGCACTGGAAATCAACACCTGTTTCTCCAACCAGCCGTTCTTCCGCAAGGCCCTGCTTCGACCCGCGGAGATTCAGCTCCCACCGGCTAGCACCCTCACAGCCGGTATACGGTCCTCCACAGCCTGTCCCGCTGTCTTGCTGTGGCCCTGTGGTCATGATTACTGCTGGTGTTCACAAGCTGCCTTTCCTTGCTGCTTCTCCGCTGCTCTCCCTTTCCTCTGGTCAGGGCAGCTTTTATCATGCTGAGTGCTAACAGGTGAGATGGCTGTGAGTGAAGGGTGGGGCACTTTTTAGTGAAACAGGTGCGCCACATTAGCTGTCAGTGTCCCGTGAAAATAAGTGAAACAATCAATTGATTAGTGATAAAGTAATTAGTGAAGAATGGAAACAAATAAAAAACAACAATAAGGAATAATATAAGTGCACATGAAAAGAATAAAGAATTACACAGAACCTCTGGCACCCTCTGTGACACGCCCCCCCACCAAACTGATAGTCATCCTGACCGCCATCCTCAGCACTAATCTCTGTATCGTGGAGGCCTCACACCTATATTCTCCCATTGAGACCTCCATATCTCCCTGCCCTGAACCAGTGGAGGACCTAGCACAGGGTCTATCTCTGGAGCACCAAGTTCCCCCTCCCCTGGTTCTCCCACCCCTGGGGCCTCTATTACCGCTGGAACCAAACACGGGCAGCCCGAGGTACAATCCTCATAGGGAGGGAATACCACCCCATCTCTTCTCCATGCACTGGAGGGTCTACGGGAGCTGATGCTGCAGGAGCCTGGGGTACAGGAGCATAGCAAACACGCAAATACAAACACGTCATCGCAGGTTTGTCCTCTTTTGACGGGAGCAGGACTCCCGCACGACAACCCTTGGGCAGTGCTTCCTTTTTCAGATAACCGGCATTGCATTCACAACCTATCGTTATCTTTCAAGTTGGAAGCACTGCCCAAGGGGGAGGGGTTACTGTATAACAAAACTGTCGCAAGGGATGAGGCGAGCTGATAAGGGAGCCTGCCCCAAGGCATACTGGTAGCGGGCCTCGGCAAAACACAACTCCAGACAGTAACCTCAGGGGCCCCGTAGGGCTGCACCTGAGCCTCCCAGAAGCGAGGACCATAGTCACACTCTTATCGTGAACTGTCTAGAGTCAGCATATAGAAAGCAGGGCTACAGAGTGTCAACAAACAATAGCAAGGCCGGCTTGACAAATATATATATAAAACTATATACACACCGGAACAAGAGAGCCTGCTCACGTGCTTACTACTAAGGGCAGCAGCAGTGGACTCTTGCTCTATGGCACACAGCTAGAGCGGGCCACAGACCTGCTGTCCAACACATATTATATATATATATACAGAGCGGGGTACAGGCCAGACGCATGCACCACCGCAACACAATGCATAATGAACGAACTATGTACAGGGCGGCCTCGTAAGGCAACGTACCTGGAGGCCGCATGACAAACCATGGGAACACATTGAAGGGCTGTCAGCAAGTCCAGGAGCAGCTCGCGTGGGTGCTCGTCTGGAAGACATAGTCCGGTGGAAGGGAAGACATGGTTCAATAGCTCCATCAGGATGCCCTTAACAGGGGGAGACTGGGAGAGGAAAAACAGGAGCCAGAGCCCATAGGCTACTGAGGCTCGACAGCAGCCAACACTGGGTTCCCAATGGAAGGGACTGGTCCTGTCACGTCCAACATGTAGAACTGGGCAAATGTAAGCGGCAAGGCCCAAGCTGCAGCCGCACAAATGTCTGCCAAGTGGGTGCCTTGAAAAAGGTCTCACGATGTGGCAATGCCTCGTCAAGTGGGCCACCAGGTGTTCAGGGTCCTGGACTCGTAGGCCATGGTAATGGTGTCTACAATCCAATGCGAGAGAAAACGCCTGGCCCTGTGTCCGCGCTCCATAAAACACAACACTTGGTCTGAGCGCCGAATGTCCTTTGTGTGTTCCAAATAGCACCTGAGGGCCCGCACAGGGCAGAGCAGGTGAAGCCGACTGTCTTGCTTTGAAGCGAAGGGAGGAGGATGAAAAGCCATCAACTCAATAGGCCTGTTGACATGAACATGAGACAGCACTTTCGGGAGGAATGCAGGGTTAGGCTGTAGCGTGACTCTGGAACCATCTCCCGCAAAACGGACACACGATGGGTGTACAGACAGGGCGTGTAACTCGCTCACACGTTTTGCAGAAGTGATTGCCAGCAAAAAAGTCTTAAGTGACACTAGCTTCAGCTCAGCTGAGTTCAGTGGCTCAAATGGGGCTTGGGAAAGTATGTCCAGCACTACATCAAGGCACCATGCGGGCAATGAAGGGATGCGAGGAGGCCGCAACCGTCGACCTCCCTTTTTAAAACTGCACAACCAAGAAATGAGACCCAGGGGGCTTGCCATCAATCCAAACATGACATGCAGAGATGGCCACCAGACACACTCCTGTAGAAATTGTAACATGACCCCAATGGGGCAATTAATTGGGTGTTGACCGCCGTCTTGGCACCAGGTGCTAAATGTCCGCCAGCGGTAGGAATACTGCACATACTTGTAGAAGGAGCTCTTGCCGACTGAACAGTGGCTACTACAGTGTCTGACAGACCACAGGCGATCAATCGTTCCCGCTCAAGGGCCAGGCCCAGAGCTGGAGGAGGCCCGGATTAGGGGGCAACGAGTCTGCTCTCACTGGGAGCTGCCAAGGCTCTCCGTGGAGGAGGGCGATCAGGTCTGCAAACCAGAATCTGTGAGGCCACCATGGGGCTATCAGCAGAGCTGTTGCTCGTTCTCTCCTGACCTTCTCCAGGAGCACCGGGAGAAGGGGGAATGGTGGGAACGCGTAAAGGAGAAAGCGCAGCCATGTGTGGGCTAGCGCGTCGATCCCTAGGGTTCCTGAGCAGTCTCAGACGGAGAACCATAGTGGGCAGTGTGTGGACTCTGCCGAGGCAAAGAGTTCCACGTGCACCCTGCCAAACCAGTTCCACAGTTGCTGTATCACAAGCGGGTGGAGGCGCCATTCCAAGACTGGGGGGCCTCCCCGAGAGAGGAGGTCCACCGCCATGTTGGACAGGCCTGGGAGGTGAACTGCTCTGATGGAGCGGAACCGTGGCTGCGCCCATAGAAGCAGACGCCGTGCTAGACAGTAAAGGCTGCACGACCGGAGACCTCCTTGCCTGTTGATATAGGCAACCACCGCTGTGTTGTCCATCCGAAACAGCACATGTCTGTCCTGTAGGACTGGCAGGAAATTAGATAGTCTAAGGAGTACTGCTTGTAACTCCAGGACGTTGATATGGAGGGCCCATGTGGGCTCTGTCCTCCTGCCTTGGACTCCACGTCCGTCGCAGATTGCTTTCAGATCCACCATGGTGAACCAGTCGCCGGGCTTGATGGCCTGGGACATGGTGCACAGGTTGAGCATCTTGAAGCCCAGCTGCTTGAGGTATAAGTTCAGACGCCTCAGATCCAAGATGGGGCGGAAACCGCCATCTTTTTTGGGCTCAAGGAAGTATGAGGAATAGAATCCCTCGTGCTGCCCCGGATGGGGCACTTTGCGGATTGCCCGCTTCTCCAGGAGAGTGGAACGGTTGCCTCACTCAAATCCACACCATGCCTTGGAAGGGAGGTGGACGTGTTTGAAATTGCAGGGAGTAGCCAACTGATAAGATTTGGAGCACCTAAGAGTCTTGGGTGCGGAGTTGCCAATTTGAGAGTTGCTGGGGGTTGTAAGGGTGGGCCAGAGGCTGCTGGAACACCTCAGGGATGGGGCTCGGGTGGTGGGGGTGGTAGGGTCGGGCAAGGCCTCCTCCTACTACGAGCTGCCATGGGCTGCCTGCGCTGCTATGCCTGGGGTGCAACGGGGTAGACCCGGGACAGCTGCAGGGACTGCTCTCTGTCTTGAAGGGTGCATGAAAGCATCTCCTCCACAGATGGGCCCAAAGTGAAGCCTGGTGAGATGGGGGCATCCATGAGGCGGGACCTGTCCACCTCAGGAACCCATCGTGCCTGGGACAGCCAGAGCTGGTGGTGCGCTGTCACCCAGTCACCCTTGCCCCATGATGCATCACCGTCACTGGCTGGTCAGCCACCGCTGTCTCTGTGACATGACACTGCCTGTTGGGGCAGGCCAGGTCACGTGGCTCCGCAGACAGCGGAGGTAGGGAGACAAGAGCGGCTATTGTGGAATTAACACGGGGAAAGCTTCCCCTCTTCTGGCTAGGGTGGTGGCTGTTTCTGGATGGTCCCAGGTGGCCCTCAGTTCGTCGAGGAGGTCAGGAAGCAGCGGGAGGGCCCGTGTGGGCCGCTGTGAACGCTGACCTCTCTCAAACCTGGAGTGTGGCGGGGCAGGATCAGAGGTCCAGGGGAGCTGGAGACACTCCACTCAGAAATCCCAGTCCTATTCCGCAGGAGGGATGTCCTCGCTCAATGGAGATGGAGCACATAAACTCCCCTCAGACTCCAGCGGTGTGGTGGGGGGGACGACACCTGTTGCACTGCCTGTGATGCCTACGCAGCCAGGAGAGCACAGATTTGGTGCATCCTGCTGTTTAGAGCATGGATGGCCTCATTGCGCTCCCTGTCCATGGAGGAGGCAAGCGATGACTCAGGAGAGGGGGAGGGAGCCCGTGGGCATCGCTCCGTCGCTCTTCCATGTCATTCATGTTCTCGTGCACAAGTGGAGGCGCACGTGGCCATAGCAGTGCGCACCGTGGGCACATCAGGCAGGGTGGGCGCGGCTGCACAGACAAGACACAGAGAGCTCATGTTCTCAGGTCCAGCAAAATGCCAAAGAGGACGAATCTGCGCAGACATCACGTTTTATAGAACAGGAAGTGGGAAGGGACCTGTTCTGAGTGATGTGCACAGGGGCCAATGATAACTTGAGTGATGCTTTCAATTGGGTTCCTACGGAAGTGTGCAGAAACCCCTCCGACTTGAAAGATAACTCTGGATTAAATCCATTCTGATTTCATGTTGTAACACAATGATATGTGCCACATAGTGCTCAATGCAGTGGTGTGGAAATGCATTATGTTTACTAATTATATTTAAATACAGAGAGGAGAAATGCACGTTTGTCAAAAGATAATGAATATCTGAACCATCAAGGGGGGGAAAAGAGTAAAAAGAAAATTGCACCAGAAAAATAACTAAAAGAAAAGCAAAAGCGCAAATTTAAACATCAGCACTCATACCTGCTGATTTACAGTCATTTAGCCATTCAATTAAACTGTTTCTGTCTACAATAGACGTCTGTCTACAATAGGGTCTTGCACTGGCATGGGGGGTTTCATTCTTTTCCGGACCCTGATACAATATTGGAATTTTGTGAAAAATATGGTGGAGAAAAACAAAACAAAATAATAATACTTGCTCTTATGGAAATACAGCAAAGCTAGAAGTCCCAGACAAAAGCAGTCCAGTTTGTTAAACTGATGATAGACCATGGAGATGGGAGCATAGCTGGGCTAACCAGTTTCCAGTAACTCATTGGATGCATTCCAACCCACTTCCCCCTTCCCCATCGGTTCACATCTTTATCTTTTAACTTTTTAATGTCACTGAAATGTAAGCATCCCAGCAAGCTGGAAACTCAGAAATTGTTTCCATCTGCCACACAAGATAAGTCTGAGCAGAGAAAACATGATTGCTAGTAACTTACTGGAAAGTTTCTTATATTTTCTAACAGTTATACAGTGGGTAACCAGTTTCCAGTAACTCGTTGGATGCATTCCAACCCACTTACCCCTTCCCCATATGTTCACATCTGTAACTTTGAGTCCCAGCAAGCGGGAAACTCCAGAGACAGTAGCAGCAGAATTCCCCATGCAAAAGGCATGAAAACGAAAAACATCTAAAATTAATTATAATAATCAGAAAATATAGACAAACGAGGGAGTGACAGGTCATAATATAATACACTAAGGGAACACTCAAATCACACATCGAATCTCGATTAACGAAATATATTAAAGCTCAAAATCTTTACTGTACATTGTGTAATTCATTGAGAACAAAATGACGTAACAACGGTCAATGGAAACCAAAATCACCAACCGACTGAGGGCTGGATTCAAACTCACACCGAAAATCAAAGTAAACAATTGAAATCACAGGCTGTTCCAACTTGCTTGAATTTCATCACGGCAACTCATAATGTGACTCAGTAGTGTGTATGGCCTCCACGTGTCTGTATGCACTCCCGACAACGTCTGGGCATGCTCCTGATGAGACGGCGGATGGTGTCCTGGGCGATTTCCTCCCAGACCTGGATCAGGGCATCAGTGGACAGTCTGTGGCGCTACTTGGCGGCGTCAGATGCACTGATACATAACGTCCCAAAGGTTCTCAATTGGATTCAGGTCTGGGGAACGTGAGAGCCAGTCAATGGCATCAATGCCTTCATCATCCTGGAACTGCGTACACATGAGGCCGGGCATTGTCCTGGAACAATTTGTCTCTGGAGTTTCCCGCTTGCTGGAACACTCACATTTTAGTGATGTCTGGAAAAGGAGGGCTGGGCAAAAGCGCGTGGAGGCGGGAGCTGCTCGATTGCAAAACTGACCCGCGGCCACGGGCAACTGCATCCTACAGTGAGGATCCACTCTCATCTCTAACCTACAGGGCATACTGTGCATGTCGAACCCAACATCTCCACCACGTGACTTTGGTATATAATTTTTTAGCAACGTGACATGTTTCTGGTATATATTTTTTTTTTGCAGTGACATATTTTTTCTGGTATATGATATATCCATTTTGGTAAATTATTTATTTTTTCTGCTATATGATATATCCACTTTGGTATACACCGATCAGCCATAACATTATGACCACCTGCCTAATATTGTGTAGGTCCCCCTTTTGCCGCCAAAACAGCCCTGACCCATCGTGGCATGGACTCCACTAGACCTCTGAAGGTGTGCTGTGGTATCTGGCACCAAGACGTTAGCAGCAGATCCTTTAAGTCCTGTAAGTTGCGAGGTGGGGCCTCCATGGATCGGACTTGTTTGTCCAGCACATCCCACAGATGCTCGATTGGATTGAGATCTGGGGAATTTGGAGGCCAAGTCAACACCTTGAACTCGTGATTCATCAGACCAGGCCACCTTCTTCCATTGCTCCGTGGTCCAGTTCTGATGCTCACATGCCCATTGTAGGCGCTTTTGGCAGTGGACAGGGGTCAGCATGGGCACCCTGACTGGTCTGCGTCTACGCCGCCCCATACGCAACAAACTGCGATGCACTGTGTGTTCTGACACCTTTCTATCAGAACTAGCATGAACTTTTTCAGCAATTTGAGCTACAGTAGCTCGTCTGTTGGATCGGACCACACGAGCCAGCCTTCGCTCCCCACGTGCATCAATGAGCCTTGGCCGCCCATGACCCTGTCGCCGGTTCAACGTTTTTCCTTCCTTGGATCACTTTTGATAGGTACTGACCACTGCAGACCAGGAACACCCCACAAGAGCTGCAGTTTTGGAGATGCTCTGACCCAGTCGTCTAGTCATCACAATTTGGTCCTTGTCAAAGTCACTCAGATCCTTACACTTTCCCATTTTTCCTGCTTCTAACACATCAACTTTGAGGACAAAATGTTCACTTGCTGCCTAATATATCCCACCCACTGACAGGTGCCATGATAACGAGATTATCAGTGTTATGATATTACGGAAGCGTATTGCTGCCACACGAAAAAAAAAAAAATCACGTAATTACATGATAACTATCACGATTTTATGTAATACTGAATTATCAAGTTTTTACATGATAGGGAATTATTACATTATTACGTGATAGGGAATTGCCACATAATAACAGACTGAATGAAATGGAATACCGGAGACAAAGCAATGATGTCAAACGTTGAGGATTTTGTACAAACTTACTTTAGGTTGCTACTAACTGTAGCATTATGATGGGTTATTTTGATAAGAGCATTTTAGCTCTGAGCTGAAGCACTGATCCAAAGGAGACCTCTCCCCCCAAAGTTATCAGATTTCCTTAAAGTGTGGGAATGATTTGCATCAAAGTGACAGTCTGGGAGGATGGCACAGAGAATAGGCCAAATAGTTTGGAATCCTGCTGTGAAATGTCTGGGGAAGGGGGCCTGTAGGTAATAAAAACTCTTTGAAATGGATGAGAGCCGAAATCCAGACACAGAGCTACGAACCCGGGCATTTCCAAAAGATGGCATGGACAGACATCAGTCATAAATCAGGCCCCCCTCCAATAGGACACTGGGGGCTGAAACCGAAATCCAATCTCACAAACTCAAGAACCAATCATCTATTGATCTGACAGGCGTATAAAGAACAGCGCACGGTCTCTCACTCTCTCTCACCTGAACCAGTAACTTGCTGCCACAGCTCAACCTGTAGCTCTGTTGCCCGAACCGGAACCAGAAACCAACTAAGTCTTTGCCGGCAACAGAAGAATTAAACTGGGAGAAGGAGATTGAGCCGTACGAAGAATTCTTTTAAAGGACTTTATTAAATAAAGAACTTTACAGACTGCGCTGCCCGCCTGTGCCCACCTGATCAGTGGAGTTTTACAGCTGGACAATTGACTAAGTCGACTGAATATGAAAGTGTCAGTCATTTAAATAGCTATTGAGTCTTAAGAAACTTGACCCTTGGAACGAACAGGGCTCTGCTTTCCTCAAAGACTTTGTCTTCAAGTAACTACGGTGGAACCCTGCTTACAAAGAAGATTTTGTGCAAAACCTTGGAGCCTTCAAACCAGTGGAAAATCTGTTTGGAAAAGACTCTACATTCGCGAAACCCCAACTTCCAGGTGCATCGACTGAGTGGAAGTTCTTGGACAAAGCCGAACCGGACTGCCTTTGTTCCAAACCACACGGACCTCGTGCCGCGTGCTGTTATCTGAGCCCGAAGACAGAGAGGCCTCTCTGCGACGAAGTTCAGATAAGTTTAACAATTTGGAGTTCATGATTCATGACATTTGAGAAATCAATTAGAAATGTTAATCTGTGATTCATAACTCTAGAATGTGTAATATCATTTAGTTTTCTTAAAAATAAATTTGTGTTGCATTAAACTGTTTTGTTGATAATTTTAGAAATAAAATCTGTCAACGCCGAGAAATATTTTCTCATTCCTGTGTAACTGTTTAGTCTGAAATTGACACAAGTTAATAGACATTAGATTATTGGTGGCCCTACCTATCCTTAACCATTGAATAATAATCAGTTAAGGGAAATTGTGGTAACAAGTAATGATAGGATCTTTCTCGGCACCTAAACGTAAATGAGACTGATATATATATATAACGAGAAGTTACCAGACATAAATACTAACCTGCGTAGTTATTTAATGTCTGACTAACAATACTAATGAGAGACTCACCTTCGTCTTACTAACCGGTATTGTAGTCATTGTGTTTATAACCTTTTTTGTTTAACGATTTGTGTTATCATATGCGATCCCATGGTCTTTGAATTTGGTCACGGAAGTGACTTTGATTTGTTGATCTAGAGTTGAATTTTAATTAGTTTTTCCCTTTTGTATAATTAATGTAGTGCTACATTTAGTCTCTGTTTTTGAATAAATTTGACAATTTATATCTTTGGAATTGGTGGCTGCGTACAATTATTACAGAAATTGAGTTCTACAAGATTCCAGGATTCGTGATAAGGTGATACTATAAATTCACTTCTTTAATTGAAATGTATAAGTGTACCTTACGCTACATAACTCAGTACTTATCCAATGACATTTTAAATCATAAACACAATCAATCTTAAAACTATCTGTGAAAATAGCAACGCACCGTTTCTCTTTAATCAAAGTCCATGCGTCCAGATATTATTTACATCATCTTTATTTACACATTTTCTTCAAAACAAGGTACAGGTAGTTGAAAACCGGTCTGTGACCCAACAATGCACCATCTATCCCCCGCCCCATCCACTTTCCTGAACTATTTCACTCCTTCCCCTTTCTCACCCAATTATCAAATTACATTAATGATCAAGTTATCAAATGAAAAAATAATTGAATTATGTATACTCAATGCAACATACAGAAATACAAGTTAAACAAAACATATTATTATAAATGTTTATTAATACATAAATTGGCTCCTACAAACATTACTATTTGAAGATCAGGAATATGTATGTGATCATGAACAAACAGAGCATGTCGATCAAATTGAATCTGGGACATCTCACATTCTGTCGAGACAACAGTAATAATCTAATAACTTTAAAATAGAAACTACTCAATATGAATTATCCGTTTTAGCCTGGGTGGAAACACACATACACGCAGTATATATGACTCCCCAAGCTTATTTGTAACATTCACACATTATTATTATCTTGAGTAAAACAAACACACATAGACACACGCACAAAACATGCCTATGCACATGCTGAACTTAATATGTGTATTTTCTGAATATATGACCTCCATTCCTTGAAATGTCTAGTATAATCAGTATTTTACCATAGTGAAATTGCAGTATTATGGGATTTAGTTTATAAAACAGCTTTGTTGAAAAACTTAAATTAAAATGTCAACCTTTGCACAATAAATGTACGTGTTGCTTAATTTAAGATAAACATTTTGCAAAAGAATCGTTGTTTCGGATACACCCGAGTGTCCTAATGTTTATTATGACATGGTGTACATGAGCCAAATACTGTAACATTTCCCTGGGGCTAAATCCCAACCTAAAGTAAGTTCGTACAAAATCCTCAACGTCTGACATCATTGCTTTGTCTCCGGTATTCCATTTCATTCAGTCTGTTATTATGTGGCAATTCCCTATCACGTAATAACGTAATAATTCCCTATCACGTAAAAACGTGATAATTCAGTATCACGTAAAAACGTGATAGTTATCACGTACTATATTTTTTTCGTGTGGCAGCAATACGCTTCCGTATGATATATCCACTTTGGTATATGATTTCTTTTGTCTGCTATATGACATATCCACTTTGGTATATGATTTCTTTTGTCTGCTATATGACATATCCACTTTGGTATATGATTTCGTTTTTCTGTTGTATTTTAATTGAACGGACCCTCATATTTGTAATGTGAGGTTTTAAAGACTGCGTATGGCATGTGCAGCTGGAGTAGCGCAATGTTGTGGGTTCAGTCCCAGGTGGCGGACACTGCTGTTGTCCCTTGAGCAAGGCACTGTACCTAGATTGTGCCAGTAAGAACCCAGCTGTATAAATGGGTAATTGATTGTAGAGAAAAAAAATGTTATACATTTTAACATTCATAAGTCGCTCTGGAAAAGGGCATTAGATGGGACACTCCCTCCCTGTTTTTTGTAGAAGCAATTACTTGGAAATATATTGCTCTTTACAATACAGCTTCTTTATTCATGCATTCATTGAAATATTATTATTATTATTATTATTATTATTATTATTACTATGACTGTGTTCTGAACTTGTGTGAGCTCATATGTGACAGGATCTATGCTCATTATATTGTATTTTGCACATATGGCATTTACTGTATTTTGTAATGCTTTGAAAAATGGTTCTTGTGAAACAACTATAAGTCACCCTAGGGCGTCTGCTAGTAAATAAATAAGTATACACATTTGTAACAACAACAATAATAATAATCTACTAAACATCCACTAATTGCATACAAGATCAAACGCATTTTCTGACAGGATTAGATATGTGTATGATAGAGAATTATTGTTTCATCACACTACAGCAATGAAAATGTATACATTATCAAGACGTGATAGAATAATTTCTGACCATTCTTCGTTCTATAAAAAAGGAAAGAGGTAAATAAATATACAGACACACAATGATTTAATTAAACATTTCATAAACAAGTTCAGTTACAGACACATCTCTATGTTAAAAACATTTGTAAAAAAAACAACAACTAAATAACCAGGACTAAATAAAGAAAAAAATGAATTAAGTGAACATTTAACAAACAAAGCCTTAAAATATGATGATTTATGTCGGTTACATTATTATAATTTTCATATTACATGGAAAACATCATCATCACAAACAAGATATTTCAAATGATGCCCATAATAAGTAGGATGATTAATGCAATACTGTTGACCCTCTCTTTACAAATTTCCTTATTAACAGCACATAATTGTTTTTTGGTACAAAGCAACCAGGATGGAAACCAGGGGGAAATTTGATACAAATACACAGCACAATCACTTATCACTTAAAATCAGTCAGGGCCATAAGTATTCTGCCTATTAATGTTGCTTGTAATCATTTGGATTAGTAGAATACTGTAAAAATAAAGCATGATCGCAATGACGATCAGGGAGAGAACGGTGGCAGCAATGTTGAAATTCCGGGACAGCCTCCCATAGTGTTTGGCTTGGTTCAGGTTCCTGACGACTTTCTGGTCTCTGGCCTAAGGAAAGAAAGAAAGAAAGTGTTTACAAGTATGTACGGATGTAGTCTATTCACTTTCACTAAAAAAGCAATTCGTTTTTTTGAGCATGATAAAGGATTTGCAAACCAGACTTTTCCCTGCATGGGAAACAGCGAGGCATGTTTTGGTCTGAAAATGTATTGCACATTTTTAAAAAGGAGGAATCCCCCGTCCTACAAAAAACTGCAGAATAGTTTTCTTTAGACACGACACTTGGTCATTTGTATAAAGTTGGAGATCTAAGTATTGGTACAGTGCATTTACATTCAATTATATATACATAATGTATATTACCTTCTGCCACACTTATTTATACGAATGGATTGTTTTCGTTATTTATGGTATCATAGCATTTAATCGTAATAGACATACACCACATGTGATAAAGTGAATAGAGCATCGCATAATACTGATTTGGACTTTTTGGAAGAATATGATCAGCCTATAAAATTAAGTTAAACTTTTTATTTTTATTCAAAATTTCATTTTAATTTCTGGGTGGGATTTGAACAAAGGTCATGTTGACTTTTAAGAAGTGTAAATTAAATTAAACTACTGTAAATTACATAGGCATTTTAGTTTCTTCCCTAAAGTTTGTTATTTAGGATATCATATGATATATTTAATCAAAACGGAACACGCTCCGCACCTTCTTTTATCCGGCCCCTCATATATATATATATAAACACTTACTTTTATGGAATAAAGAAAAGCCACCAGTCCCAGACAGCAGCAGTTGAGATAGCTGAAGTTGAAGATAGACCAGATGATGTGATCTTTCACAGGAAGCTGCTGCTCAATCTCCACCACGGTGACGGGTCCATAGGCCTTGTTCTGCGTGTATCCGATAGTGGGATCCATAGCTCGGCTGGTACTTCTCTGCAACGGAAGAAGCAGTCAGTCTTGCCAAGCGATGTGGTTACAGACGAGCAACTAAAGCGCTCTTTATAATGTCCCTCCCTGGCTGGGATAACGAATCAGGACCTCCCCTTTCCGCTGTCTATATTACTGCATACCCACTGGGGCCAGTTTCCAGGAAAGATACGCCCCGAATCAGGTCGTTAATCCAGCAGGTTTTACAGATGTTACAGATACAAATTGTTAATGTATAAATGGTTACTTTCGGGAACATTAACACACGTTTTGGGTATGCAGTAAATGCAAAATCATTTGGATAACGTTTCAGTCAATTTCTAACACGTGTGTTGCTTTGGAAGGAACCCAACTAACTCGCAGGACTCGGGTTGACCACAGTGCAGAAATTAGACATTCATCAAAACATTGAGTCGATATAAATCATATTCACTATACAACAACGTCATCAACCATCAGACTGCGGCAAGACATTGATAAGATCTAGATGCGTAAGAAAGACATTCATGCCAACTATTCATTGTTTGAGATCGATGTATTGTTTTATATCACTACTATTTCTGATAATTTCTGTTATTAAAATACGTTCATTTGCAAAAACGAATTGGAAATAAAGTCTGGTAAAACTAAGATCTGCTGTTTACCGAGCAGGAACTAATAATATACCAACCCTTAACCCCCACCTCCCCATCTGTTGAACATCTCAGATTCCCACCCCACCCCCACATACACTTTAATTATTATTATTATTATTATTATTATTATTATTATTATTATTATTATTATTATTATGTTGATGATGTACTGCTGTACTATCCCCCTCATCATGAATCATGCTTTTAAAAATGAAGGCTAATTTTAATTTAATTTAATTTCCTTTTCAATCTCCACAAATTCCCACTTCATTGTGTGATTGTTTGTGGAGATCTTCCAGTGCCAGCATCAATTAACATTTGTTATCTTTCAAGTTGGAAGCACTACCCAAGGGGGAACGTCACTCTATCAAAGCTGCCATTGGCCCCTGCGCTCGTCACTCAGAACAGGTCCCTTTCCACATCCTGTTCTATAAAACATGACGTGAGCACAGGTTAGTCCTCTTTTGCCATTTCGCCTGGGCCCGAGAACGTGAGCTCTCTGTGTCTATGTTTTTAATAAACATTCAAACTGAATATTCAAACACTTGGAAAAAGTGAGTGGGGCTAGCGACAGGCCGAAGGGGTGAACGGCAAACTCAAATGCCATGGGCTGCCATGTATTTGATCCCCTATCAATCAGCAAGATTTCTGGCTCCCAGGTGTCTTTTATACAGGTAACGAGCTGAGATTAGGAGCACTCTCTTAAAGGGAGCCAGAAATCTTGCTGATTGATAGGGGATTAAATACTTATTTCCCTCATTAACATGCAAATCAATTTATAACTTTTTTGAAATGTGTTTTTCTGGATTTTTTTTGTTATTCTGTCTCTCACTGTTAAAATACACCTACCATTAAAATTATAGACTGATCATTTCTTTGTCAGTGGGCAAATGTACAAAATCAGCAGGGGATCAAATACTTTTTTCCCTCACTGTACATATAATAGGGTAATGTTGCATCTGATCTTACTTAAGCAGAAGTCAAAGGTTGTTGGAGAGTACATGTTGTTAAGTATTCAGTAACTTGTATACGTGTTCAATAGTAGCCATGGTTGTCTTTGCAATATATCAGACGATATTCCACATTGTAATTATAATAAACTGTTGTTTATGAATCATGTTGTCTTGTATTTTTATTTATTTATCAATATCCTGAAATTTCATAACAAATATCACTGTTTTCTTAGTGCTTTCAAAATATGGTGCTTAATTTTATGTTTGGTTGAAAATGCAAAGGGATTTGTAATCTTTAACTGTTTAAAAAATTATTTAAAAATATTTTGTAGTTATATCTATATAGCAAACCATATATGATCCTGTGTACGTATTACACAAATTATGTTTATACAAGTTTAAGACAACAGGTCCACTTCAGTTAAAGGAGGAATATTAACGTGTAATTCAAAAATATGCCCCAAAGACCAGTTTATTCGCATCAACAGATTACAATTTATAAGTAGGTCAGATAAAAGGAGCAGACAATAACATTGAAAACAGTTTAACACCAGAACCACAATAGCCACTTTTTGTGCAGATTTTGCAATTTAAAAGAATCTCTGCATATTTGAATTTCTCCTGCATATCCGTTCTTAGGCCTATATGTTAATAAACATTTTTATTAAATACATATATGGCATTTCAGCTGTAAACTCCTAAAAATTATAATTTAGATAATTTAATTAATACTTTATCCTCCAACTGTGACCCACAGTTTATGCGATACTGATACCGCTATGCTCATATATAATATAGCCAACAATCTGGGATTTATAATAACATATTCCTGAAACAAGTGATTTTCTACACAACATTAATATATAGCTATTATTATTATTATTATTATTATTATTATTATTATTATTATTATTATTATTATTAGGAGATTTGCATCTGCTAGATCCTCTGCCTTTCCTGTTCCGCTTAGCAAGTTTCTAACTTCCCTCTGGAATTCAATCTTGATCACGTGGCAAACCCAGGTCTCTGGATCAATGCCTTGATCAGTTACCCGTTTGATCATCAATGCGGATTGTTTTGTACTATTGTAGGGCACTGTAGCACATTTCTCTGCATTAATACGCATTAACTGGTTATTTATGTTTTACAATTGTATTAGTCTGGCTACATATGTGCATACCGATATACACTCACCTAAAGGATTATTAGGAACACCATACTAATACTGTGTTTGACCCCCTTTCGCCTTCAGAACTGCCTTAATTCTACGTGGCATTGATTCAACAAGGTGCTGAAAGCATTCTTTAGAAATGTTGGCCCATATTGATAGGATAGCATCTTGCAGTTGATGGAGATTTGTGGGATGCACATCCAGGGCACGAAGCTCCCGTTCCACCACATCCCAAAGATGCTCTATTGGGTTGAGATCTGGTGACTGTGGGGGCCAGTTTAGTACAGTGAACTCATTGTCATGTTCAAGAAACCAATTTGAAATGATTCGACCTTTGTGACATGGTGCATTATCCTGCTGGAAGTAGCCATCAGAGGATGGGTACATGGTGGTCATAAAGGGATGGACATGGTCAGAAACAATGCTCAGGTAGGCCGTGGCATTTAAACGATGCCCAATTGGCACTAAGGGGCCTAAAGTGTGCCAAGAAAACATCCCCCACACCATTACACCACCACCACCAGCCTGCACAGTGGTAACAAGGCATGATGGATCCATGTTCTCATTCTGTTTACGCCAAATTCTGACTCTACCATCTGAATGTCTCAACAGAAATCCAGACTCATCAGACCAGGCAACATTTTTCCAGTCTTCAACTGTCCAATTTTGGTGAGCTTGTGCAAATTGTAGCCTCTTTTTCCTATTTGTAGTGGAGATGAGTGGTACCCGGTGGGGTCTTCTGTTGTTGTAGCCCATCCGCCTCAAGGTTGTACGTGTTGTGGCTTCACAAATGCTTTGCTGCATACCTCGGTTGTAACGAGTGGTTATTTCAGTCAAAGTTGCTCTTCTATCAGCTTGAATCAGTCGGCCCATTCTCCTCTGACCTCTAGCATCAACAAGGCATTTTCGCCCACAGGACTGCCGCATACTGGATGTTTTTCCCTTTTCACACCATTCTTTGTAAACCCTAGAAATGGTTGTGCGTGAAAATCCCAGTAACTGAGCAGATTGTGAAATACTCAGACCGGCCCGTCTGGCACCAACAACCATGCCACGCTCAAAATTGCTAAAATAACCTTTCTTTCCCATTCAGACATTCAGTTTGGAGTTCAGGAGATTGTCTTGACCAGGACCACACCCCTAAATGCATTGAAGCAACTGCCATGTGATTGGTTGGTTAGATAATTGCATTAATGAGAAATTGAACAGGTGTTCCTAATAATCCTTTAGGTGAGTGTATACTCCAGTTTACTTTGCGAAAAGTACATTTTATTATTTGTTTTTTTTCCGTTTATGTATATCCACACATTTTGATAAACAATTGAATAATGTAGGTGATGTAGCTCGTCTGCCTGTCCTCTGATCGGCTCAGCAATACATTTCCTTTTGAATTAAATATTTTGGATTGGTGTCGGGCTGGTGACAGGCTTCCCAGCTAACATGTTGCCACAATGTTGCGTGTTAGCTGGGTTGCTGGTGTAGCGTTTAGACGGCTGCTGGCACTACAATTCAGCATCTATTCAGGACTGAAGGTGCCCCTCGCCCTTCATCCAGCTGCCCACGGAATAAAGACACTGCCAGGCAGCTAAATGCAACACAAACAGCCCTGTTGAAAAGCATGTTTTCTGTATAAAAATGCGCAGCTGTAATACAGATGGAGCCATTTCAAAGCACGTCACGTTGTATAAAGTAAAAAGTAAAACATACATTTCAAATTTTGATTAATAAAAGTTTAATAAAATATGTATAAACTTTTTAATGGTAACACGTCAATAATTGTTTTAGCCCTATTTTAACCCCCCCCCCCCCCCCCGGCTCTCTCTCGCAACTAGTTAATATTATTAAATATTATCAAATATTACAAAAACTTACATTGAGTAACCACAAACAGATATTCACCTTTTGTACTGCACATTAAGTTTACATGCTAGTTCATATGTAAGTATTCTTCCTAATATGTATTACTGGAATCTTAGATCATGTAAACAACTTCCTTCACACTGACTAGAAAGTCTGCCCGTCTTACACCAGTGTAAACAAGCCGACTAAGTGATGCATTAATCAATAAAAGGGGAGAAATTAAAGTTTTGAAAAACAGACTAAAACTGCCGTCACTTGGATTTAATGAAAGTCTGTTTTGGAATTGTGGGTCAATAAAGAATATTTGATTTCAATCAAAAGTGTTGCTTGTAACTGAATATGCAAAGTACTGATGAATATCCAAATTGGTGATGAACTGACGCTGGTGATGAAATCCCGTGACGAAAAGAAATAGACCTGTGTAAACTCCATAAACTATTCTCATGGCCCCAGATATAATTTCCTATTCCTCAGTTTTCAAAACTTGCTATGCCACGGTTTAAATAATTACCCCAATTTGTTTATAAACTAATTTCCAAAGATCAGGAACATCTTACAAATCAACACAAAACAAAGTACCTTTTGCTTTATTTTATTAGCAGGACTTAATAAAAAACACAAAATTATATATGAAAGGCTTACAATTTGAAAGGTGTAAATCAGCAGGTTGTTTAATTTCACTCAGAAACACAGTCAGCCTTACAGACAAATACATTCCCCTGAACAATGGAGTTAATGCTTAGGTTTCAATTAAAACAAAACCACGAATCAGAGTTACATTTTCTAGTGCTGCTATGTGGACGGTATAAGGTTGATATGTACATTTGATAAACACAAATATTGTCATTAATTGTAGCAGATGCTCAAAGTAGGAAATTCCAATATGGATCTGCAGAACTTCAGTATACTGGATACAAATACATTACATTGCCAACACTGAATTGGATATACATTGTACTTTGGGAGATTCTTGGGCTGTTTTATTTTTTTTAAGTAACATCTGTCCTATGAAAATCACACAATGTTCTAACTGGCTAGACTGTTTGTATGCAATTGATGTTTGCACTCAAGAGGAAATTCCATTTTGTAAGTTGGCCAATCCGATTGCATCAAGCTGTCCTAAATGCTTTAGCCCAAAGCACAAATGTTTACATTCTCAACAGAAGACTGATATCTAATTAGATATTAACCACCCATTCTGTTTTTGTCCTGCATTTCAAACCCACCAAAAGAATGTGAGTCCATTTAATGAAGTGGAAGGCATCTTAATCTTGAACAGATCATAAATCTAAATGCAGAAGTAATAATTGTGAAATCTACTGAACTGTAACTTCCAATAAGATGCTGGCTTTGTGCCATTAAAACTTGTCCTGGCAGAGATTGCAAAGAAAAAAGTAGCAAGAACAGCAGGGTTTGTCATAAATTGTTGCAAAATAACATCTTTGTCAGATTCGTTTAAGGCATTAAAACCCAACTCAAATACAATTCAAGCATTTGATTTTGTTATGTGGATTAGAGTGATATTTTCTATTTTTTAAGACCGCACTTGCACACCATTGTTGGATATCTGATTTTTTAGTTTATTGTTACAAGGAAGTCGGGTAATAACAGCGGAAATTAATACCATTAGCATTCAGTACGCAGGGAGAGGTGGAGGCTCTGGGCCACTGCCGTAGCCCCCCTTTCCCTGTAGCGCAAAGGCATTATATTTTGGAGGCAGTGATTGAGGAGGCACCACCACGAGAGTAGACCCGGATCGCGTTCTGGAAGAAACAAAAACATCACAATTAACCAATAAGAATAATAAAGGCTTTTTCTTGGTTTGAGTATAGATAACTACTAAAGTAAAGATGAAGGACGTTATTGGCAGAACAAATCCTGTGATTGTGATTGTGCTAACATAATAAGGTATGTTCTTAGGGTTCATTTGCTATGGAATGTCCACTGGGCAAGAGGTCTAAGCCAACCCTGTGGTACAATTAATTTCCAAGTATTCATTTATTTGGGTTGATGCTTTTATGTTGGCTTGCATTCAAAAAAATAACTGTAGAATGCGTCATAGTGCAAAGTATTGCAGCAGTAGATGTACATAAAGCTACAGCTATATTTATTTATGGTAGAGCATACAGTACATTCATTATCAGATATCTCTGCAATGGAGCAGAGAAACTTTATATATTTAAAGTGTTATATTTAAAAAGGTGAATGTTTTATTTAAGACATCATAAAAAAGGGGAATATTTTAATAATTTCAGACAGTACTACATTCGAAAGAGAAGCTTTTATTAAACAAAGAAAAAAAATATTATGAACAGCCTGGCGGATGACAAGATTCTCAGAGTGCGTGTGGAAGAGGTCTACAGTCCTACCTTGTCTGCCTCAGCATTGTATTTGTCCAGCAAGGCCTGCACACGGTTTCCATAATCTGGGTGGACAGCCATCAAGTTCTTCACCTGAAACATCACCAAGAACACAGATCAGGGATTATTGTACATATTTTAGACACTACATCTGTGGCTTTGAATGGGGTTTTCATTCTAGTCCAGTGGCCAGCTCCTTCCCTGACCAATTGCCACCAATTTAGGAGCTCATAATTCCTTGATTTCAACTGACAAGGCTGGATTGAGAAAATCACTGCATTAAATGGAGGGTTCAATTAAGAGCTCAGGTGGAACAAAACCAGATGCAACCAGGGTTCCCCAGGACCAGGCTTGGATAAAGATTAAGTGAACACCTCTACCGCTTCCCCCGACTTTGAATCGGGTGGACTAATGAAGGTTTCACTGGTGAAGCTGCAGGCTCACAGATTCTGTCAGTAAACTACAGGGGCAGCAGTGAAGTCCTGGTTGAATTGAAGTAGGCTCATCCCCATGACCTGTTGGCCAGCTGAGCACCACTCTGGAATATGACCAATTGTTAGCTCAGACATTCCTCAAGCTCAAACCAGTGAACAAGATTAAAAGAAAACAAAATGGTGATTGTGAAACCTTTGCTTATGCAGGCTGGGTATACTTACCATGCGTTTCTGGATAAAGAGTTGGGCCCCTTTAAGGTGACCAGCCATGTTCTGGCACAACCTCTGTCTCTCCTCCTCATTCAGGACTTGTGTGAAGAATGTGCGCACCTGTTAGGGAGAGAGCTGGCCTGAAACAAATCTCTTTCAAAGACCTCCCCACCTCCCTTTTGAAAGTAAATGGAAAGCACAGAACATTTGTAAAACTTTAATCAGGGTTGCCTAGAATCAGTTTATGGAGGGTTGCCTTGTGCTTGTTTTTTGTAGGCCTTTGCAAACACCTGCTATAAATGTACAGGACACTGGAAACTGGCTAATTAGGTAATCAATGAAGAAAAAGAAGTTCGGAGTTTCAGCAGGAACAAATAAAGCAGAATTAAAGGCTACATTTTTGGTGCTTACAATCGAGGCCCCAATTACTTCAAAACATGCCGACCCTGCCCATTACACATTATTGAAGTATGTGATAGGCAAAGACTTCTTTGTTCTAAGCCAGTGACACTTGGACTGAGGCTAGAGAGTCACAAGCTGCTCTTTGTTTTTATGGTGGCTATTTGCATCACATGAATACTTACACACTGTGCAATTCAAGAAGAGGTAATGTAATGTTTTTGAAAGTACATTTTCCCCATATGCACCGTCAATAGCACTGCTAATATAAAAACATTACCTTCTTTATCCTAATAGACACACACCCCCGTTTTTACGATATCCAAATTTTGTTTAAATTTTTGTTTGTGATTTTCTATTTCTGAGGTGCATGACCCCAAAGTTACTGTTGCTCATGAAATGAACAGATTAAATTAATTAATAAACAAAGTATTTGCTAAAATAATTTTGACAAACTTGTATTTAAAAGTAAGAACATGAAATGAACAGGAATCCTTAAATCACCTACGATGTCACCCACTGCATCAGGATCAATTAATGAACTACACCGATCAGCCCCTTAAACGGGGTGAAAAAAAAAAGAAAAACTCTGACTAACACATTTAACATAAACATAACACCTGTTCACTGATTTCTTGTTCCCAGGCTGTTGTGTAAATGTGATATCCTCATACGCAAGAAAAAAACTCAAATATGGTTGTCATTGATAGATATTCCGTTATAACAAGGTCAAGGATGAAGGCATGTGTTGTCTTTTATTGATCGGTAAAATGGATGAATACCTTTAAGTACCTTTAATATAGTGCTGTATTAATCCAGACAATGAAGATAAAACAAACGGGTAAATGGCTAAGCATGGTTTCATAATTCAATGTTATTCTTTGGTTAAAGGGTAGTTTCTGTGTCACATTTACAAGCAAGACATCAATATACTCATCTTGTGATAATTTGTGCTACAGTTGTAGAAAGAACAAATTATACAAATATTTAAATTATGTTAACAGTATTTTAACATATTTAAATATATATATATATATTTTTTTTTAAATACACCTGATATGATGCAGTTATATTTCTTGCTGTTTACAGGGGTATATGATTAAAATGTGTGTACTCTTGTATTTCAGTCGATACATTCTCTAGTAATTCAACAGCAAGTTAAAGTGAAGGAAGATGACATTAAATGCTTCTCTCTCCCACCGATATATTGTGGCCTTAATTGGGGACTATAAGTAGTGATTTCTAACAGGCAATGTATTGATCACAGATCTGTGACACATTGTCTGTGATGAATTCTGGGCGATGAAATGACTGAAATGTGTTTGATGAAAATGTGTCAAATTGACAGGATACTGTACACAACAGACCCACAACAATAAAGCATAATGATAATTGAAGGAAAAAATTAATTTAATAATTTCATAAGTTAATACTGCATGGAAACTCCTCCAAAGTTGCTACCTGTGTCTGTTTCGTGAGCTGACTGAGCTCTGTGCATGCGCGAGCCACCCTCTCTCTTCCCTGCCACCCCCCTCCTCTGAACGAGGGAGTAACTATGGGAAAGTTTACATGCAGTGTTATTAACTGTTGAAATGATGAAGCACTTTTAAAAATAAACTCTTTCCGTAACAATGTGACCATAAATATTTCACATCTCTGACTGCAATGGCAAATGCAATAATATGATGGTACAATAAATAAATAAATGGTGTGACGAAGTCAAGTGCTGGTGCCACCAACTTAAAAAAAAAACTAAAAACCTAAACTCAAGGTCTGGTGGGAAGTACCCAGCTGGACATTCCCCAATGTTTCTTTGTTTCTGTACTACTGCTTGCTCCAATAAGGGGAATTAATGCTCTCTCCATCTGTGATAAGCCCCTTCAGATGGGTAAATGTTACTATTTGTAACCAGGTAATCTTCAGCCTTGTGTGGCCTCTGTGTGGATCCACTAGAATAAAGCAGATGGTCTGAGCACTCCTGTTACAAAGAGTTCCTTCCAACAATCGTACGGTTTCAATATAAACACAAAGTACATTTTGGGGAAAGCTGGCCACCAATTTGACTCCCGAAGGACTGATATCCAAGTATCACTGTTCGACACAATGGAAACCTTCCATAAATGGACTGAGAGTGCAGTGAGTTGAACAGATTTAATAATGATCTAAGGCCAACTAACTAGCTCAGGCCAATGTCTCTAATCAACACTATGTACATTTTAGTCCTTTGACAGAAACCAGCTGCAGTTTAAAACAAACATCTACAATTGCATTTTGGGAGTGCAGCTTCCATTTTAAATGTAGAGGAATAACAAGAAACAATTCCATTGCAACCCACTAAAACAGCAGAGTGATTTTCTGGAGTCTCGCCAGGAGAGGCCGAGATACCATCGACCAGTACCTGGGTCACGTTGTCGTCGTCAGCGCTGTTGTAACGAGCAACGTCGGCAGACACTTTGAATTTCGACTCCAGGCATGCAGGTTGGGTCTCAGGACAGGAAAAGCTGTTGGGATAATAATTTGGAGCTCCCCCTGGAAAGCAAAGGTAGGTTTTAAAATGTTCATACAATGCACGGCTCAACACTCATGGGGGGAGGGGAAAAAGGAACTGGTGAGGATGGGGGTCGTTCCCACAGGCAGTATTCCAGATTTATTTTTAACCTCCTCCTTCTGGAATTTTACCAAATAATGAAGATCAGCTGTGGTTTTAGGTTTTTGTTTATTGTTTTCCACTGTTTATGAGCAGGGATTGTGAAGCAGGGACCAGGCTAGGAAAAACACAAAGTTTGGAGCTTGTGGAAACAGCTGTTTGTTAATATTATTACATTTCTTAGCAGAATTATTATCTAGGGCATGAAAAAAAAAAAACCCTATACAAAAAATATCAGTTTTTACTAAAAGGTATATATTAGAGCATGCAGTATTATTTAGATGACATCTAAAGTAACTTCTGAAAAACAAAAAGTAACCTTTATAGAAGTCAAAATTTTAAGTTTCAAATGTAGTATAACTGTTTAGTTTATACATTTGTAAATAGGCCCAATTTGAACTCAATGGGTATGCAATGCAAAGCTGTTAACCCTCAGAAGACTAGTGGGCCTAAAATTGGCCCGCCCAGGGGTGTGGCTAAAGGACTTAGGGGGCTGATTTTTGGCCCAAAACCACGCCCCCTTTTTTAAATTGGACAAATCTGCATAGCAACAAATTGTTTTAACCAGTAGCAGAGATGTTCATTGAGGGAATGAGCCATTCGCAAGACTTTTAAAACAAACAGAGGTTTTGTATTGGTTAAGAAAACAACACCCGTCCCTTAGAGAAGCCGGGAAAAGATGGCGGTGCCCTGGAAATGCACACGAGATGTAAGCGGTTTTAAAGGAGTCAAACGGGGGATGTTTTGAACATTGTACTGTGTCTGATACCGGTAAAACTAAATTAAATAAACTTTTTAGTATTGTAAACTTTTCATTTGGTCCAGTAATTAGTATTATACACAATTATGACAGCGATTTGGAAGAGGAGGTGGCAGAAGTTAATCACGGGAATACATGTGAGGGGTGGCGGTGCAGATGAAGATGTTTCTAGTTTATTTCCGCTGGTCAACATAAATGTCAGAATCTCCGTTTCAACATAAATAACAGATAACGGATAAACTGACAAAAAAGAAAGCTGGTAAGATTTATAAATACACTGTAGTCATGTATTTTTACACGGCAACCCCGACCGGCCAATTTCTCCACAAAGGAGAAAGAAAAGATCTGCCCCGAGCCGCTCACACGCATTTACAATCACTGCAAAGTAAGCGATGTACATGTATTATTATTATTATTAATAGTAGTAGTATTGTTATTATTAAATATTACTGGTAGTAATAAAGACGACAACAACAATAATCTGCACATTTTAAAAATGTTTTTATATTTATTCAACACACAGCTCAAGTCGACCGTCCGATTAGTTTAATTTTTGTTTTTTGCGGTGTAATTCTGACTAGTTTCTACTCTAGACAGGTGCGCTACTTGCAAAAATCTTTTGAACAAGTATTTGTAAACATCTGCGTTTTTTTGCATTTTAAAAATAACATTCTGGCGATTCATATGAATATATTTTTTTAAGTGTTTATAAACCAGGTTATTTCTGAAAACTGGGTTGATTTGAAAAAAAAAAAAGGCGTCCGGTTAAGTTTAGTTTCTTTGCCAATGCACATTTCTGTATTCATTTGAAAAATAAACAAATTATACAAGAATGAAAAACGTCAGTGTCTTATGTTTCTCGTGATATATAGGTTTCATATGATGCTTATATTTATTTATATAAAATAAAGTAATTTTAAGCGCTGTGATTTTTTTGAGAGCGCTCTAGGCCTGAAGCGTAGAGCACCCCCTGTGGGCCTAATGCTCTGAGGGTTAATACTACATATAACTGATAACAGGAAACTGTTACAGCAGTTCAAAATAATGGTGTTTATAAATAAAACAAGTGTCATGGCCATAACATTTTCTTGGTAAATTTGTATTAAAAGTTGAATAGCACATTTTGTTTATGAAACTTTCTCTGCAAAACTAACTTTGTTAAACTTATGTTATGAGATTTACATTTACCTTTCATTATTAAAAACTGCCCAAATTAGCATTATGGATGTGACAATCTCCTAAAGTAATACTAAGCTTGATGAGATGTGATTACAAATACTGTAAAAGCAAATTTCATATAAAAAAATCACTAATAGTAGCACATTTTCATGCAATACTTGATATATTAACATCACACCAGAAAATCCTGCCATTCATTTTTAAATCTCATCTGCTTAACTTAAAATTGTCAATACTGCTTTATTGTCTGTCTATATTGTGCAAGAGCTCTTCACGATGAAGAGCAAGGGGTTTAAAAACACGTATAATACACACATTTTATTATTATTATTTTTATTTCTTGGCAGACGCCCTTATCCAGGGCAACTTACAACATTTATTTTGAAAAGCATCCAAATACATAACTTAAAACTGAAAATAAACAATCTTAACTTCTTTAATACATGCACTCAAAGGATTTCACTACTCACTAGGCATCTTAACAATTCTGGAATTTTTTATTTCCAAATTTGAGAAGACAACAATATGCATGCTACCAATATTTAGAAAAAAAAAAGTGAGTTTCAAATGCTCCTATTAAAGTTTATTTTGTTGTTGTGTAATTCTGTTTGTACAATAAAACTGAGGGACTATATGCATAGAGGAACACGAGGGCCTGCTCACGTGCTAACTGCTGAGGGCAGCAGCAGTGGACTCTTGCTCTATGGTACACAGCCAGAGTGGCCACAAACCTGCTGACCAAGGTACTATGTACACAGCGAGGCAGCGAAACTCAAGCGCCATCAGCTGGGAACAGTGGCAGTGAGCTCCATTCTACACCTTTCCAGAACGGAGCCACAGTCCTGCTGTTTAACACATATTATATATACACAGCGGGGTACAGGCCAGACACATGCACCACCGCAACACAATGCATAATGAACTAACTATATACAGGGCGTCGTCTTAAGGCAATGTACCTGGAGGCCACATGACAGACCCTGGGAACACATCAACGGGCTGTCAGCAAGTTCAGGAACAGCTCGCATAGGTGCTCGACTGGAAGGCATAGTCCAGTGGAAGGGTAGACACGGTTCAATAGCTCCATCAGGATGCGCTTAACAGGGGCAGACTGGGAGAGAAAATCAGAAGCCAGAGCCCATAGGCTACTGGGGCTCGACTGCAGCCAACACCGGGTTCCCAATGGAAGGGACCGATCCCATCACGTCCAACCTGTAGAACAGGGCAAATGTAAGTGGCGAGGCCAAAGCTTCAGCTGCACAAATATCTGCCAAGGAGGCACCTTGAAAAAGGCCCCATGATGTGGCAATGCCTCGAGTCGAGTGGGCCACCAGGTGTTCAGGCACCGGGGTCCCATTGGACTCGTAGGTCATGGTAATGGTGTTTATAATCCAATGCGAAAGGTGCTGCTTTGAAAGCGCATGGCCCTGTGTCCGCGCTCCATAAGACACAATACTTGGTCTGAGCACCGAATGTTCCAAATAGCACCCGAGGGCCAGCGCAGGGCAGAGCAAGTGAAGCAGACTCTCCTGCTCTGAAGAGAAAGGAGGAGAATCGAAAGCCATCAACTCAATAGGCCTGTTGACATGAGATGGAAACAGCACTATCAGGATGAATGAAGGGTTAGGCTGTAGTGTGACCCTGAAACCATCTCCTGCAAAACAGACACACGATGGGTATATGGACAGGGCGTGTAACTCGCTCACATGTTTTGCAGAGGTGACTGCCAGCAAAAGCACTTAAGTGACACTAGCTTCAGCTCAGCTGAGTTCAGTGGCTCAAATGGGGCTTGGAAAAGTGCATCCAGTACTACATCAAGGCACCACGCAGGCAGTGAAGGAGTGCAAGGAGGCCACAGCTGTTGAGCTCTCTGCACAGCCAAGAAATGAAACCCAGGGGGCTCGCCATCAATCTGGACATGACATGCGGAGATGGCCGCCAGATACACTTTGAGCGTGGACAGGGACTTGGCCTGGTCCAACAGGTTGCCAATTTGAGAGTTGCTGGAGGTTTTAAGGGTGGGCCAGAGGCTGACGGAACGCCTCGGGTGGTGGGGTCGGGTCAGGCCCCCTCCTACCACAAGCTGCCATGGGCTGACAGGGGCCAGGGCAGCGAACCTGGGGGGGTGCCTGCCTGCAAGTGCCTGCCTGCCAGTGAGATGCTGGCGGAGATCGGCAGACAGGCTAGGACTGTGGCGATTCGGGGGCCTCCCCGTCGGCGAGCTGCCGCAGGATGCTTCGCTGCTGGGCCTGGGGTGCAACGGGGTAGAACCGGGCCAGCTGCAGGGACTGCTCTCCTCCACAGAGGAGCTAAATGTGAAGCCTGGTGAGATGGGGGCATCCATGAGGCGGGTCCTGTCTGCCTCAGGAAACCGTTGTGTCTGGGACAGCCAGAGCTGGCAGTGCACCGCCACAATGGCTGTCGGGGATCGCCCAGTCGCCGTTGACTAGCATCACCGTCACCAGCTGGTCGGCTGTCAACACTCTCTCCAAGATAGTGGGTGGGGTTGGTGATGTGCCATCGTGCTATGACGGCTCTGCCAGCTGGGCCAAATACAGGGCCAGCAGGCTCTCAGCATTTCTGAGGCGGGCCGCTTGTGCTCCTGCCTCATGCGCACTTCGGAGCAGCATCTCCGTAGCCCGATACTACCTGTTGGGGCAGGCCAGATTGCGTGGCTCCACAGACAGCGGAGGTAGGAAGACAAGCGCGACTATGGTGGAATTAACCTGGGGGAAATTCACCAAGCCCGCTTCTGCCATGCCCTGGGTCCTGCCATAGGCCTCCTCTCTCCTGGCTAGGGTGGGGGCTGTTACCAGATGGTCCCAAGTGGCCCCAGGTGGCCCTCAGTTCCTCCAAGAGGTCCGGAAGCACATGGGAGGGCCCATGTGGGCCGCTGCAAGCGCTGACCTCTGTCAAACCTGGAGACTCCATGGCCCTCTGAATCACCGCCCTGGACTGCCAGTCCTGTCCCGTAGGAGCAGGAGGGATATCCTTGCTCAACGGAGGAGTAGGGATTGGTGAGACCAACACCTCCTCCATGAGCTCTGCCTCAAGCGGAATCCACGTGCAGGCCCAGAGACAGGCGGCGCTCCTCCCAGGTGGCCTGTCAACTGCTTTCATCCTGAGATAGAGCAGATAGACTCCCCTCAGACTCCAGCGGAGTGGTGTGAGCCGGTGGTGGAGTGTCTTGGTGTGGTGTGGATGGCCTCATCGTGCTCCCTGTCCATGGAGCCTGACCTCCATTGCCGACGGTGCGGCGGGGAGGAGGCAAGCAATGACTCAGAAGAGGGGGAGGGAGCCCATGGGCGTAGCTCCGCCACTCTTACCTGTTGTTCACGTGCACATGTGCGAGACCCCCCTATCACTCGCCGGAGTGGGACCGTCGGGCGCACACACGCGTGACCAGGGAAACATGCAGCGGGGGTGCTTGTCAGCGTTTGCACCAGGGGGCACACAAAAACTGAAACGCCTCCGCGACAAGCGGAGCGCCTACCGGGCCGCTGCTGAAATGTGCGTCTCCACCTGGGAACGTTTATGTACACGGGGGCAATGCAACACCAACCAAACGAACCTTGCTGTTGTCGGACAGAACACTGTATGCCAAGCACCAGGTGCTGGATACAAGCGCCGTGTAGGCCCCTAGGCTTAACCACACCGTGTGTGCTGGAGTTTCCGGGGGACACCGGGTGACACGGAGTCCGGTGGGGGGCGAGGGTAGTAGACCACTAGCCGTAGCAAGATCTAAAACCGAGGAATGCACACACGGATGAGGAGGTCTAGCAGAGCTCTCTCAGCGAACTGAGGCCCGGGCTGTAGGCTGCAAGCCGGCAGAGGAGCCCCTCACATGGGCAAGATCTCGTACGACACACCGAGGCTCAGGCCGGGCAGCCGGGCCTCAGATTTTACTGCTGCTGCTAGCACTGCTGCCGTGAAGGAAAAAGCCCAACCGGAGCCCCGGTGCACAGACGGAACAGAATCACAAATACAAATAGAGACACAGAGAGTAAACGGTGGCGAACAACAAAGCCATGAAGCCAGCTAACCGATTAATAATTGTTAAATAACAATGAACGGTCTAATGTACAGACAAGACACAGAGAGCTCATGTTATTGAGTCCAGGCGAATTGGCAAAAAGTAGGACAAACCTGCGCAAATGTCACGCTTTATAGAACAGGAAGTGGGAAGGGACCTGTCTGAGTGACGTGCGCAGGGGCCAATGGCAGCTTTGATAGAGTGACGTTTTCCAGGAAGTGCACAGAATCCCGTCCCCCTTGGGCAGTGCTTCCGACTTGAAAGATAACTGATTATTACATTTACTTTTTATTACGTTTTGGCAACTATAGTGGCCTGTAGCATGTGAGCCGGTAGTGCATGGCTCCAGATAGATAGACAGTTTAATTGAGTAACAGAATGTATTGATGACAAACTAATTTCTGCTTGAATGTCTAAATAAGCTTCTTTCACTATCACGTCTGTGCTATGCAGACCACTGTTTTATTAGTCTACATGGCTCAAATTTTTATTAAATAAAGGAGACCGCTTTTAAAGCAATATGTATGAACTAATCACTTAAAATGCGTGAACTGCATTGACCGTCTAGTAAGAAGTTACCCTGGATAACTAGTGAAGGGTGTGAAAAATGAGTGTAGAATTGATAAAGGTAACAATGAAAATGTTTCATAATTTATTTAAGCCCTAATATTGCAGCATGAGGAAAGATCCTTGCAAAACAGATAAATGGACCATAGGATCAATACTGGACATTCACCCCTTTTTGTATCATGGACTTTGCAACCTGATTTATATAACAGGCATCCAAACATGCTGACAACAAGGAGCATACATGTTGAGAGGCAGGCACTTTTAAGACGAACGAATCAGCCAGACTTGAGAGTCAGTGAATGAGATTTGATGGGCAGGTCGATTGAAGTGCGGTTATCAGTCAGTGCGCTGCTCTCAGTTCGTTGCCATTATTGACCCAAATGGACTGAACACGATTTACATTTTGTAAACATTATCTATCCATCAGCAATAAGTGTACGAGATGCAAGACTGATAAGCGCACTAACTGTGTATATGAAGGACCTCGAAACACACACATATTAACGGCGTTTTTAAACAAGGGATGATGGCTGAAGTCCATTCATCACATCTGACAAGCACAGAGCACAGTAATAGAGAGACTGACGAGTCTGTCCAATCAGCACTGAAGCTGTTGACCAATGACGCGGACCCATAAGACTAGGGTTTTGGCGTTAGAAACACAAATGACGCTGCTGGGACTTGTAGTGAGTGAGGCGCAGGCGGTATGGAAGCGGGCCAAAATCAATTTAAAACTTATATCATTGCACGGGCCAGATAGAAATGTGCAGTGGGCCTTGTGTTTGACATATGTGCTCTACATGGAATACAGTGTTTTCCCTGCATATTGCTCCGGTCATCGTTAGCAGGATATGTGGACTAATACAAGGGTGAGAGATATTAAACTTTTCAGAACGGGCTAAGAAACACGAAACACAAGAATAAACTGAAAAAAGGACTCAACCCTCTTCCTCCTAAAGGCTGATCCTATTTCTTCTCAATTTAAAAATGAACATATCCTTCTCATTGTAATGAAAATACTTATAAACTGGATTAAGGCTACTTTTTTACTTTAGTTTATGCTCATTCTGATTTTTGTCGGGGACACTTGGATTTCCTTTATCCTATAAAAACCCATCTTTTAAAGTATGTTGGCAACCGAAAGCGGTTTGTGGGCTATTAGCTGCAATGGTCTCAAGCAGGCTATTTATGGTCTAATTTCTTATACAGCCTTAAATTCAGTCATAGGTGACTCTCCACTTGCCTGAATTCCATTTAAGTTTCATGTTTTATTCAAATACAGATTTCAAAGGCAGGAGTGGTTAGCGATTTAGGGACTGCCCCAACCAATATTAATGGCCATGAGCTGCTACTATACATTTGTCCTTTGGTTATTATGTTATTACTACTGTTATGTTATTATACTTTTGAGAACTCATTACTAGTCAAACCTATAATTTCAAATATTTAAAAAGATAAATACAAATAAAACGACTTCAAAACATTGTCTTGATTTCAATTTCAATGACAAAGGTCTATTTAAAGTATTTTTTGTTTAAAATATATTTCTTTAATAAAGTCACATCCATAACCCTGCACTTTGAGTTATACTATGAAAATATTAAAAACCTGATGTATTAACTAATATGATTTTTGGGAGCTTCCAAGTTGTCCTTATAAAATATTTTGATTGTATGTTCCACAAATCACAGAGTTTTGAGAACATGTACGTGACCCTAGGAATGCTTGTCCATTTCTGTCACATCCATAATACAAGTTTCTTTGGGTGATAAAAACCTAATACTGAAACTTTTAACTTTGAAATTTCAGTTCAGAAAGCACATTATCTAAAGCAAGCATCATATTTAGTTAATTGTTTAAATTTAGCATTTTGTGTTCAAATGTAACATGGCAATTCCAGCATTATGTATGTGACAACAGATCACATTATTTTTACAAAAACCCATTTATATATCTGGGTTTTTACTTTAGCAGTCTAGGTAAAGTACCTTGCTCAAGGGTACAACAGTAGTGTCCCCCCTTGGAATTATTCCAAAGACTCTCCATGCCAGAGTCCAGAGCCATAACCACTCCTCCACACTACTGTTTGTTGTAAGAAAACGACTAAAGAAACTGAATTAAGTCAAGCTATAACTGATGTTTGAGAGGCTGCTTTCGATTTGAATGTCAAGGTATTGTAGATTTCTAAAACACGTGTAGCTGCTGGTATGTTACACGGCTGCGACCTTGTCACTACCTTGTCACTATCCGTTAATATAATTCAGAAAAATAGCTTTCCACAGTTTATTTTATGGGACTGACAAATGGCCACCGCAAAGTGAAGCAGGAGTGAGAGAGAGACCAGCCTGTCTGGTATTTCTTCTAACTCAGTAGTGATGTTCCTCAAAATGTGTCAGTTTTCTAAGGCAGGGATATCGATATGTATATTAATAACACATTTCAAATTTAATTCTAGAACGGCAGAATGAAACTATGAAAGACAGACAGGCAGGCAGACATCAGGAACAGAAACGTAGGTGCTGTTGCCACAGTTCACAGTTGTTTCAGTGGTGGGGTGCATCGGGAATCTCTTGGACACATACTGAATAAACTCCGTCCTTTTTCCCCATCTTACCTTGGTTGTCGGACAAGCACATAGGACCGTCTCTCTGGTAATTGGCCACCCGGGTCCTGTAGGGGCAGTTGACAGGCAGCTGCAGGTAGTTGGCACCCAGCCGGTGTCTGTGTGTGTCCGGGTACGAGAACAAGCGACCCTGGAGGGAAGAGAGTGATGAGAGATTAACCCCCCCCCCCCGGCAAACCTTGAGGAGAACGAGTGGGCCTTATCCCTACTGATACACGGACAATATAAGTGACATGTTAGTAGATATGGCAATTTCACAGACCACACACACACAAGATTACAGTCTGTTTACAACCAAGTCTGTAGTCAGAATTGATGACGATGATAATATAAAGATATACAGTGAGGGAAAAAAGTATTTGATCCCCTGCTGATTTTGTACGTTTGCCCACTGACAAAGAAATGATCAGTCTATAATTTTAATGGTAGGTGTATTTTAACAGTGAGAGACAGAATAACAACAAAAAAATCCAGAAAAACGCATTTCAAAAAAGTTATAAATTGATTTGCATGTTAATGAGGGAAATAAGTATTGATCCCTTATCAATCAGCAAGATTTCTGGCTCCCAGGTGTCTTTTATACAGGTAACGAGCTGAGATTATATTGTATAAAAGACACCTGTCCACAGAAGCAATCAATCAATCAGATTCCAAACTCTCCACCATGGCCAAGACCAAAGAGCTGTCCAAGGATGTCAGGGACAAGATTATACACCTACACAAGGCTGGAATGGGCTACAAGACCATCGCCAAGCAGCTTGGTGAGAAGGTGACAACAGTTGGTGCGATTATTCGCAAATGGAAGAAACAAAATAACTGTCAGTCTCCCTCGGTCTGGGGCTCCATGCAAGATCTCACCTCGTGGAGTTTCAATGATCATGAGAACGGTGAGGAATCAGCCCAGAACTACACCGGAGGATCTTGTTAATGATCTCAAGGCAGCTGGGACCATAGTCACCAAGAAAACAATTGGTAACGCACTACGCCGTGAAGGACTGTAATCCTGCAGCGCCCGCAAGGTCCCCCTGCTCAAGAAAGCACATGTACAGGCCCGTCTGAAGTTTGCCAATGAACATCTGAATGATTCAGAGGAGAACTGCGTGAAAGTGTTGTGGTCAGATGAGACCAAAATCGAGCTCTTTGGCATCAACTCAACTCGCCGTGTTTGGAGGAGGAGGAATGACCCCAAGAACACCATCCCCACCGTCAAACATGGAGGTGGAAACATTATGCTTTGGGGGTGTTTTTCTGCTAAGGGGACAGGACAACTGCACTGCATCAAAAAGACGATGGACCATCAAATCTTGGGTGAGAACCTCCTTCCCTCAGCCAGGGCATTGAAAATGGGTCGTGGATGGGTATTCCAGCATGACAAAGACCCAAACACACAGCCAAGGCAACAAAGGAATGGCTCAAGAAGAAGCACATTAAGGTCCTGGATTGGCCTAGCCAGTCTCCAGACCTTAATCCCATAGAAAATCTGTGGAGGTAGCTGAAGGTTCAAGTTGCCAAACGTCAGCCTCGAAACCTTAATGACTTGGAGAGGATCTGCAAAGAGGAGTGGGACAAAATCCCTCCTGAGATGTGTGCAAACCTGGTGGCCAACTACAAGAAACGTCTGACCTCTGTGATTGCCAACAAGGGTTTTGCCACCAAGTACTAAGTCGAAGGAGTCAAATACTTATTTCCCTCATTAACATGCAAATCAATGTATAACTTTTTTGAAATGCATTTTTCTGTTTTTTTTGTTGTTATTCTGTCTCTCAATGTTAAAATACACCTACCGTTAAAATTATATACTGATCATTTCTTTGTCAGTGGGCAAACGTACAAAATCAGCAGGGGATCAAATACTTTTTCCCCCACTGAACATCATCGTAACATCTGCATCCCTTAAAATGTTCGTCAACTTTAAGGGTGCTGCACAATGTACATTAATTGTTTTACTGAAGTGAATATAGCTCTACTACTCAAGTTTTTCAATACTTAAGGTGTCTCATGCAATTGGACTCGGGAGATGCAGTTACCTGCAGCATCTTGTCAGGGCTGGGCTCAATGCCAGGGGGCATGTTGCTGGGGTCAAAGGCCAGCTGCTCCACTTCTGCAAAATAGTTGAGTGGGTTGCGGTTCAGCAAAAGCTTCCCCACTGGAATAAGGGGGTACTCCTTATGAGACCAAACCTGCAGGAAACAAGGGAGAAAAATTAATCAGGCTGGAGCTGAGATGTCTGATACTGCAAAGACTTGAAGCAACCATGTTTTCAGGGCTGAAACCTGTCGAGTCTAGGGATGTTTATTCAGCAAAGCCCTGATACATAAAAACACTAGATGAGAGTCATCCAGTTGGTTTCAAGAGGGTGGGGGTTTCCCTCTGGTGGCCATTCCAGAAAGTACAATAACATCTTGTAACAAATGCAAAACGAATCCCTTAAAACTGCAAAAGCATTTTTTCCAATTCAGCCTGGCTGTAGTTTAGATTTCCTTTGGGTACTCCTCCAGAACATCCGTTTTGACAATTATACTGCAAATTAACTTAGCTTATTCTAGGGCTGTGCAATATGACGATATATATATCGTATGACGATAGAAAAACATCTATCGTTTCATATTATGCTATATCGTTTATATCGTGGTGTCACAAATTGCAATCTTTACGGCAGTATTTTTCGTTATTAGGACGGTTTGCGTTCTTCCCGGATTCTATTCCAAGATTGGACAGGTTTCTTCTTCATTACAAGATTTGAATGTAATTTTGTATTTACCATACTGTGAAGCACACATTAACCAGTGGCTGAAACCCAGGAAAACTCTCAAAATAGGAGAATGATTGTCTAATATTATGGAAGACATTGACTTTGATAATATAAACTAGCCTATACTTAATTGCACACCACTCCATCAAGGCGCATAAGGCCACAGAATATTTTAATATCCTGAGAATATACTTCCCAGACATGCTGCTATGTGTCCATTTGAATTCACTTCATTTAATTACATCAAGTAAAGTAAAAAGGGGATATAACATTTTTGAAGCAAATTACTAAATTTTATGCTAATTAATAAGTTAGAGGACATATTTTAAGATGTAATGTATTTGCAATTCTCTGTACATCCCCGAGCGAAAGTGTATCAGACAGAGTTTTTGTACCTTGGTCACGTCAAAGGGGTTGAACGGAAACTTTTCTGCTTGCTCGAAGGTCATGACCTGGATGTAAAAGGTCCAGGAGGGGAAGTTGCCATTGGCAATGGCGTTAAAGAGATCCCTGATAGAGTAATCAGGGTCAGTGGTGGCCAGACGGTCAGCTTCCTCTACAGTCAAGTTCTTAATCCCTTGGTCCGTCTGCAAAACAAAAACAGAACTGCATTGGGGCCAGTCTAGATGAAACACACAATTACAAACAATTGCTTTCCACTTCAATGTTTCAACATTTTAGATTACAGAGGATCATGGTTCATTTTTAGATGTTTCACTCACTTTGTAATATCTTAGTCCACATTAGGGCTGTGCGATATGATGATATATATCGTATGACGATAGAAAAACGTCTATCGTTTCATATTATGCTATATCGTTTATATCGTGGTGTCGCAAATCCCACGCTTTACGGCAGTATTTTTCGTCATTAGGACGCTTTGCGTTCATCCCGGTTTTCCATACGTGTCGGATGCGGCAAGAAATCAGCAGAAAAACAGACAGACATGAGGAGAGAGACCCGACACACAATAACACACACAACCAACAGACACTTTAATGCGCGCACGCTGAACTTCATCTACACGCACCCCCATCCCCGCTAATTTAGACTGATATCATTTGTATAACATTAATAAACGTTTGTTTGCATTTTAATGAATTGGAAAGCAATGCAAACACATGCAGAAATTATAATTTTCTTTTTATTAAGATGGTGAAGTGGTTCAACAGTTGTATTATTATTATTACTATTATTACTACTATTATTATTACTATTATTATTACTATTATTATTACTATTTTGTATTAACAACGAGCTGTACTTGTAAGTAGAATCGAGACGGGACAGTCAGAGGAGAAATGTCTCTGTCTAGCAGATGTTAATGCGCCACTATAAACCCAGCTGTGGTAAATATAACTGAATCTGTACCTTTA